>NC_086233.1:13785000-14055000 GCF_036321145.2 Pelmatolapia mariae | reverse complement strand
GAAAAATATTGGTTCATTTTTCAATTTGGCAGAGGCAGCATGTCTCAAAAAACATTAGTGTAGGTTCATGTTTACCCCTTTATCTTTTAACAATACAACAGTTCGTGAACATCTGGGAACTGAGGAGCCCTTTTGCTGGACTTCCAGGAGAGGAATCTTGTCCTTTCCTTGTCTGATATTAGATTGTAGGTTCTCAACAGTCTGGTTTTTATTTCTTTCTTTATTTTTTGTCTCGTTTTTTGTTTCATGATGGGCCAAATGTTTTCAGTTGGTGAAAAGTCTGAACTGCAGACATGCCAGTTCTGCACCTGGAGTCTTCTACTACAAAGCCATGCAGTTGGAACAGATGCCCCATGCAGTTTAACATGGTGTTGCTGAAAGATGCATGGCTTTTCCTGAAAAAGATGTCATCTGGATGGGAGTACATGTTGCTCTGAAACCTGTATACACCTTTCAGCATTGATGGTGCTTTTCCATATATGCAACATGCCAATTCCACTCATTTCCTCTGACCCCCATACCGTCAGAGGAAATGGGGTTGTGAAAGCTGGTTGTTTAGAGTTGTAACATGGGCATCATTCTTTGCCTAAACTGCTTTGGAGCAGTTGTGGTGCTATTTAAATTATGGCCTTTAGCTGCTGACAAAAACGTGTCAGTTGAGCCCCAAAAATGCGAAAAGCACAGTGTAAAGGCCATGTTGATTGTTCCCCTGCCATCTATGAGACAGAATCAGCGCAAATCTTGGTCATGCAATAACATTCAATCGGTTATGCAACTTAAAAAGTAACAGGTTAGGTTGTATCTGAATACTTTAACATACAATAACACAGTCAACACTGTCTAATAATTAAACTAAAATTATGTTTGGAAGGAACAGCCAATTAGAAGAGAGCTGGCTTCAGGGAGGATTGGCCTTAAAGCGTGGACTTAAAACAGGAGTCCAAGACATGAAGTTGGAGAAGAGTATCATTTATGTTATGCTGTTATCAGGAGTAACCAGCAATAAATGGACTGCTTTTTTTAAGCACACTGTTTATTTCAGTTCTTACACTGCTGCTGTGCTTGTGGTTAAATTTTGTATAAAGTACAATGCAGTTCAGTTTGTCTTTCTATTGCACCACAGAGTCTACTCATACATGTGTAGAAAAAGCTCGACAGGCCTGCTGTGCCCTGTTGTGGGAAGGGAATAGCAAACAGTTAGCTACAAATAGATTGTAAAGATGTTTGTGCCTGTGAATGCTTAGAGATTTAGGGACTTTTGCGAAACAGCAGGTCAGACTTCATAAGTGGGTTTTGGAAAGCTCTCTGCAAGGGAGATGGAATGACTGGAAGGTCAGTAATTATGGGAGATTGTGGGCTGTTGGCTGATTAAGTGGGCCTTATGTTTGGCCTTGAATACTGAAACCCAGTGGCTGATTTCCCTGAAGTGGACAGGAAGCTAAGTCCAGAGGGAGGGAGCTCTACAGAGGAAAACCCTCCTTCCAGATGATCTCTTGTGAATGCAGGGGAGTGACAAGGGGACCCTGTTGCTGTGAGCGGACTTTGAATGGATTCATTGAGAAAATGCCAGCCTGGTGTGGAGTGGGGGCCAAATCATATAATGTCAGAGGAATTAGCAACAAACTGTCCAATTACAATGTAAAAAGCCGTTTTAATTAATGATTTTCATTTACAAGGCCAGATCAGAACTGTATTGCATGTTTTGTTAAATAAAATATTTACGGTGGTTTTGAAAGGTTCAAAATATAACAGCTCCAAACACTGATCACATTAGAGGAACCCTGTAGTAGTCATTTTAGATTGCCTTTTTATTTCTGCTTGGATTCGTTCAAGGTTTTTGCATGGAAGGATAATGATGTTTCAGTTTTCAGCATCACTAGATCTCCTGTCTTATGATTTACACATGTACACGCTTTCAGTACTAGACTTTCATCGGGAAATGTGGTAAATGTAGAGCATACTTAGTGACATTTGCAATTGAAAGCTTCACTTTAAAAACCTCTTAACTGTCAAGCTAAGATTTCTTTTTCTGTCTTTCTAGGCGTGTTTGCTCTGGACAGCATCATGCAGAACTGGTTCACCCTCTTTACCCCCACTGAAGCAACCAGCGTTGTGGCTAGCACTGTCATGTCCAACAGCACTATTGTCCGCCTGCATCTGGACTGCCATCAGCAGGAGAACCTGGCCAACTCTGCCCGCACCTTAGCCCTGCAGTGTGCCATGAAGGACCCCCAAAACTGTGCCCTCTCAGCTTTGACACTCTGTGAAAAGGACCACAATGCCTTTGAAACAGCCTATAAGATTGTACTGGATGCAGCTGCCACTGGAATGAACTACACACAGCTGTTTACAATAGCACGCTACATGGAGCACCGTGGTTATCCAGCAAGGGCATACAAACTAGCAACGTTAGCCATGACTCACCTGAACCTAAGCTACAACCAAGACACACACCCGGCCATTAATGATGTGCTCTGGGCATGTGCTCTCAGCCACTCCCTGGGTAAAAACGAACTGGCAGCCGTCATCCCTCTAGTGGTGAAGAGTGTGAAGTGTGCCACTGTCTTGTCGGACATTTTACGCCGGTGCACTCTAACAACACCAGGTGGTATGGTGGCACTACACAGTCGCAGAAACTCTGGAAAGTTGATGTCTCTGGACAAAACTCCACTCAGGCAGCTACTGGACGCCACAATCGGGGCCTACATCAACACAACGCACTCTCGGCTGACGCACATCAGCCCACGCCACTACAGCGAGTTCATCGAGTTCCTCAGCAAAGCCAGAGAAACATTTCTCATGGCACACGACGGACACATCCAGTTCACACAGTTCATAGACAACCTAAAACAGATATACAAGGGCAAGAAGAAGCTCATGATGCTTGTTCGAGAGAGATTTGGTTAAAAGACGATCATATGACCAAATTGTATTTTTGTTGTTGTTGTTTTGTTTGTTGTCTCCTTTTTTAAATCCTTTCTAACTTGAAGTGAAAATCCACCTAAAACAACTTACATGTGAATCTTATTTCTGTGCTTTAGGACTGCTGGGTCTGATGGATAACAAACACGATTTCCTCAAGGCAAATATTTAAGACTGTGACGTTAAAACGTTACCAAGCATGATCACACACAGATTCTAGTGTTGGGTAGCCAACACTAGAATCTGGCCCAAAAGGTTTTAGAGTAAAGTTTAAAATTTGGAGGGGAAAAAAAGACTGTAAACCATATGCGCAACACCCAGGGGCCAAGACTAAAACAGAGTGTACACACTTTTTTGTTTGGGAGATTTGAGACTTTTCATACCGGTTCTGTCGTTATCCAGCTTATTTCGCCATAAATAGATATACAAATGCACCGAGTCTTTTGTCACATAAATAATTCTGAATGTAGACTTAGTTGCTACTGGTGGACAGCTAATGGCTATACTGTGACTATGTTCGTTCCAAGATAGTTGCTCCTATAACACATACAATTGTGATGTCGGCCAAGACAGTACTGTAAATACAGACGTTCCCATCGGGGCTTTAATCAGACATTATGTAACTTGTAAATCATCTTCACCCCAGTAGCAGTAGCTACAACCATAGTCATAACTGCAGCAAGAGCAATGCCCAAAAGCTTTATCTGCTAGTGATTATATTTAGCCTTCGAGAACCAGAGGAAGGAATTTACCTTTAATGGCCACTCATCACCACATCCTGGAGTCAGTGTGGCATCATCATATTAGAAACACAGAAAAGTAGCAATTTTTCTTATTTGACAGTATTCTTTTGAAAATGTTTTTAATTATTTAAATAGTTGCCAACTATTATTTTCTGTTGATCCACGGATAGATTAAGTAATTGGATCTCTAATTAAATGTATTACTTTGAACTGCAATATAATCACAAAATTATAGGTACCGCTCCACCAATTCGTGATATTGTAGCGGTGAACCATAATTCTTATTAAATGTTTAAAAGATAAGCAGGAATTACATTTTAGAGTAATTCCTGGGAGTTCTTCCTTTCCACTGACAACAAGTGTATGATAATGGTAGAGTTGTTTCTCTAACGTTGTATGGTCTTTTCCTTAAAGCACTTTCAAATGATTCTGGTTTATGATGGCATAAAAAACCAAGTATGCAGCTCAAATGAAATGTAAATCCGTTGCTTTTAGGCGTCTTAACAGTATAGACACTGAAAATCTTGGACTGTTCACCAATACCAAACATTTTTATTTATTTATTTTTTGCTACTTTCTGGTGTTTAGAAGGTACCCCGCTGACCACTGTTAGCATTATGCAGCAGATTTTTTTTTGTTTTTAAATGTAACTCACAGAATGTTTTGTGTCAACACAACAACAAACTTGGCAGTTATCTTTCAAAGGCAGCAAATAATAAGACTGCTTACTAACAAGCGTAAATGTATAAAGTGTAATGATTTTGCGATCTTGTATGGGGGAAGAAACACTTGCCTTCATTTCTAAGAAAACTCCACAGGGTACCTTTAATAGACCAGACTTTTTAAACATCACTTTATCTGTGGGAGTGTTGTACACACTGTTTATACATCTGGCCCCTGGTATTGATGTGTCAAAAAAAAAAAACCCCAAAAACTATGTATTTAGTTTGCAAAATTGTCACTTTGTTTGAAGATTTTGTTTTCCATTACATACAAACGTGAGAGGGTTTTATGCTGTATTGTCCAGTGGCAAAATGTCTGCCTTGCACTGCTCCTGCTTTCCTCGGCTAATGCTCACAGCCTCAAAAAGAAGACAAATGGCTTTAAACCAAATGGACCATTTGAAGTGACGAGTACCTCTTTTAAAGGATCCAGCTTTACTCTTCCCCCCAGGCCTCCTCACCCATCTGCTCAAGAAAGGCTCTAAATCCACCGTCAAAATTCATTTCGCTGCCATTTCCAGGCTGGTTGTTTTGGCTTTGCAGTGTTGTCGCAAACGTTCAGTATGCTTATTTGACGGACACATTTGCCACGATAGCACGACGACAAACCATCGCAGTTCTTGTCCTCGTGGAAACTGTATATTCTCAGGGATTTCTCAAAAAAACAAAACAAAAACAAAAAAACACGAAACAAACAAACAAACAAAAAAGGCAGAAAAAAGAACAAAAGCATTTTATTGTCCTGTGTATATATGAAAGTATATGTCTGAATATTGAAAAAATGTATATGTTAACTAATTTATGACAGAATATTCTATGTAAGACACAATACTTGAAGCTGCAGTAATTTTGGAAACAAGCGAAAAACAAAACATATCAGAAGGACTTCTAAATGTTGGCCTGGCATTGCATTACGGGCCCTGTTTGGGCTCTGCAGACATGAAATGAACTGCAGAAAGTGGCCGGCAGGAAGTGGACGTGCAGAGTGGGTATTATCCAGAGCACAGAAGTGTACTGAGGGGTTTTACAAGTCATTGAAGGAGGCAGAGCAGCAGCAACATACAGCTGCCAACTGCTGCTGTTCTCTCATCGTGGTCAAGTCTGCCTCATTCCACCTTCTGCAGTGATTCGCTCACAAAATGAAGCTTTTTTTTTTTTTTTTTTTAAGTCCATGCCTTTTCTTACTTCTTGACTTCGTGCAGGACAGAGAGTTGCTCTGTACAACAGGTCTTGACTGTTCCACTTCATTTTTAAAAATTTATTTAATTGTAATGTTATTGTCTCTTCCTCTTCAACTTCATGTCTCTAGAATTCCTCACACAAGAACAGCCTTCTTTCTTGCCTTGTCTTAATGCTTTAAAATAACCAAATGGGAGTTCTAACTACCAAACTCTTTTCATACGCAAACTGACCATGATGATGGCCTTTTAGTGTCTTTGATTTGTAGCTGAACTGGCTCTGTGTTCTGTGCTTGAAAAGCTCATCTCATCTTCTTCAGTGTCGTCTCTTAGAGGTCTACTAGTAGCTCTTTTGTTTAGAAATGAATGATGTGCCCTTTTATTTATTATATTAGGTAAATGATTGTACAACCATGTCAACATGCTCATGAAGTTAAAACTAAGATTTGATACACTGATCGATTTATTTATGTAACTAAATCACTGTTTTATAAAGTTGTTAATGAATCAACACTTTGCTTTAATTAAATTAGATTTTTGAGAGGAAAATGTCTTTGTGTTTATTATTGCTTTTAAGGTACATATTGTAATTTTTTTTTAAATGTATTTAAAAAATATTTTTGATTTTTTTTAAAATGGCTTATAATCAGCCACTATTGCTATCTTCAGAATGTAAAGAAACACTCCTGTTTATTTCCAAAAGATCTATGTATTGTGTTAAAGAGATACCAACTTAAGTTGAGCTGGGCTGTACTTTGGTGTAATACCAATTTGTAACATAAGATGCCGTAGTAGGTCAGTGTCATTTTGACTTTATCAGGAAAGTAGATTGGAAACCATTTTTAGTTTGTAGCTATCCCAAGACATGGGATTGCTAAAAAATAATATTGCAACTTTTAAACTGGTGCTGCTGAAAGCTTTAGTTAAATTCTGCATAAGGTGATTGCTAAAACAGAAAACTGTAAAATACAGGAACGGCAGAACTGTCAGCTATCATTTTATAATCCTCTCTCAATTCTTTTAACACTAAATTATACAATACCAATTCATAACAGCAGTTGCCTCGAGGCACTTTAATATAAGGCAAAAACCAACAAGAAGATCTCCAGCAGAACCAGGACCATGGAGGGGCAGCCATCTGCTGCGACGAACCAAATCAGAAAGTTATGTGGTAATGTGGACTGATGACCGTGTGTACAGCAGCATTTTAATCATTATATTAAACGCTGTAGGTGGCAGCCACTGATCTTACTGTATAAATGTAACAGGGCTCGGTAGTGGTTCTAAAAGTTTGAATTGCTTCGAGCTTTATTTGTGACAAGTACATTAGCTTACCAAAAATGCTAGCTAGCTAGCTGGTACTGCTGGGATGCTATATATTCACGAACAAACATAAGCCTAAAAAAAAGCTGGCGCTACATGCAGTGATGCTAGTGTAAGTCATGTTAGCGCTAACATGTAGTTAGTACAGCTTTTTCTCCAGGGACCAAAAAATCACAGAACTGCTATATGATGAAGCTAATCCAACAATGAATCCCGAAACTAATAGGAAAAGGAAATTGAATTGAAATGAAGGAGCTCATCATTAAATGTCAGAAAATAATCTGCATTCTTAATTTGACCTTAGTCAAAGGTCAAAGGCCTATAGATTTCTCTCTAAAAATCACAGTTTTTATTTGTGAATCTAAAATTGTTTTTTTTAAAATAACATTTTTGTTGCGAGTTGCTTTTTTCTCTCTGTAAATCTCTTTACAAGTAAAGTATTAAATAATTAATTTTTCATTGAGTGATATTCATTACTTGCTCTTTTTATTGTCCATTAAGTTGTTAATTAGTAATATATAATTACAAGACATTTAAAAAAATGATAATGATAGAAAAAATATTTTCCTACTTTTGACTGACTTCCACAGGATTTTGTTTTACCAATTGCATTAAATGGTTTGTTTATTTGATTAGTTTAACTCAGCCAGGATGGATACAGAAAGATGGTTTATCCATTCACCTGCCAAGCCAACCTGCTGACATAGTTTCGGGGGCAATGGGCAATTTTTTGAGGCTTCTGGTGGAGCCAGTAGATACCAAGACTTCCTGTTCCATTTGCCAATACCATGTTGAATTAAAATAAATGTAATACATTTAAGCTCTCAGATGCAGACTTTGTGAAAAGCGGTACTACGCAGTCATTTAAGCATCACTGAAAAACTATTTTACAAAGTGGTGAAAGAAAACCCTTTTATTATTAATTATATAAGATCGCTTAATCTTATTTATGTAATAATAAAAAAGTTTCAATAATTAAACATTTTAAAGTAAAAGCACTAATTATATAGAATAATTATAATTACATTATTTTGTCTGAATTGATAAAATTATTATATATCACTAAATTTATACAGTAAAGACTACAAAGTAATGAGTACCCAGCTTTTTAAAAAAAAGTTATGATGCATAAAGTAAAAATATTTAGATTCAAAATACAGTGGAGCTGAAGTAGGAAGTGGCATAACATAGTATAAGTACACTGAAGCCTGTACTTGAGTGACCAAAGTTAATTAGGTTCTACCATTGGGCCTAGTCATGCTCTCAGCTATGGATAGGTGTAGGGCATTGGCAGTTAAACCCCTGGCAGTTTAAAAACTGTTTTACTATGTCTCTCTGGTAAGAAAATCGCACATGAGTAGAATGGAGGTCATTTTATAGGGTAGATTCAAGATTCCTTATTTGTCACATGCATAGCCATACAATACAACACACTGTGAAATGTGTCCTGAACTGCTCATTGACTGTGCAAAACATTATGAACAAGAAGTAAATTTAAATTAAAAATGGGAAATGTTAAATTAAAACCTGAAAATGTACATGTGCAAATGGAATGTTAAAGTGCTTTATGTCATATTAGCACAGCAATGTATTGACAGAGCAGTGCAAGTAGAATAAACAAAATGACCAAAGTAATTTAACAGTAGTGAAGCAGTAGTACTCTTCCTGTTCATTCCTGGTCCTCCTCACACATCCTGTGGGGATGATGCCCTTCTATGGCCTTGTCCACATCTCCTCTTGTAATAACTCCCTCATCGTACCTATCTCTGCCACCAATAGTGACAAGAACACTAGCAGTGGCAAAAATAGAGAAAAATAAGTCAGGGGGGAGAACAGAGAACAATGGGCTGTGGCCATCACCTGCAAAAATCTTCCTTTTTGGGCGGTTAGTTTGTTGTTGTCTCTCCAGTGCACCTATTGTCACTTTCCTTTGGATCATAACAGGTGAAATGGCTCATAGCTTCATAGCTAGACAGACTGATAAGCCTTGAGTTGACCAGATTTTGTGTTATACCCTGATGATAAAGTGTTAGTTTGCATCATATTAAAGCTTACCAAGCCATCTCGGATATGTCTCCCATGAATCTTTCTTTGTACAAGTGTTATTTATCTTCTGAATGTGCAAAAAAAACCCCAAAGAAACATGGAAGCACTTCCCTCCATTATTTACATCTATTTTGGCCTCTGACCCAAGGCAGGCGGCTGTAGTAAAGCATCTTTTAACATAATCACAGTTTTTAAAGAATTTTAAAGAATTAAATAATATAGAATGAGGCTTCAGCATGATCAGAGTAAAAATACACATTTAGATAATGTGTATTATTAGATTAAAAAAATCTTCATAGCTGTTTATTGAGATTGATTGAGATATTTAAAAAAGAAAAAATAGAAAGAACTGAGAAAAGTCAGAGAAGAAAAATAGATTGACATGTGTGAGAAGATGACTTCAGGAGTTTTTATTTATCTTTGTGTGAAGAGAGAGACTCACAGAAGACAATGGATTACTTGGATTGCAGTTTGTTTTTAATCGTTGATCTTAAGCTCCCTGGGCAGCATCGCTCCTCCAATCTGCTCGTTTCAGACTTCAGTTAGTTTAATGATTATGTGGTGAAAGTTTCTCAACAAACTTCAACTTATTCTGGTTCGGTGTGGTTTTGGACTGGAATTCATTCTCATTTGTTATTCAAAGAAAATGAGAATGTTTTCTGAATTACTTTGAATATTTTAACTTGATCATTTTTTAATAAATCCTCATTTAGTAGCCTGATGATACCTACTCACCAACACTGCAGTAATATCAAGCCCCTCGTAAACAAAGAAACAAACGTGTGTTTACTTGTTTACTCAAACGAGTAAACAACCTCCAAGTGAATGATCACCAGAAGGAACTCATTGTTTCTCTTGAAACTAGTTTAACGTCATGCAATGCTCATTTTGTTATTTTAGCCTTTCCTGATTCCACTTCCTCCGTCTTTTCAGCAGCAAGCATGGGCATGAAGCATCAGGAAGATTTAAAAAAAACAAAAACAAAAAACAACCCCCATCCCCATTATAATCTTGATAGTCAGCAGGTGTTAAAGTGGGTGGAGGAACAATCAGATCTGGTGTAGCATAAATGGTAAATGGACAGATTCTTATATAGCGCTTTTCTACTCTCCTGGAGTACTCAAAGCGCTGTGTACAACATGCCACATTCACACCCATTCTCCCAAGCACTGACTCTAAACTGAGTGCTTTTCTAACAACATTCACACTCCGATGGATGCATCGGAGAGCAACTTGGGGTTAGTATCTTGCCCAAGGATACTTGGCATGCAGACTGGAGGAGCCAGGGATCGAACTACCAAACCTTCGATCAGTAGGTGACCTGCTCTACCTCCTGAGCTACAGCCACCCCCAAGACTTATTTTTAAAAGAATCATTTAAAAATAAGTCACATGCTGTGATCAGCTGATTGCCCACTACTGCTCTATGTGGATATCCACAGGAGATTATACACGAGCCATTGAGTTCTTTCTAACTCCTTACAAACCTTTATTTCTGAACTAGAAATGAAGGTGGTATTAAAAAAAAGGAAGCTAAACGGCATAATCGGTATCATTGTCACTATAACTTGCTGACTGCTACACCATTAGCCAAGAATAAATTTATTACTTCGTCCTAAATCAGACAACTCCTGCATAAAAAAAGAAGAAAAAAAAAAGACGATTGCAAACATCACAAAAAAGGAGCATGAAATGTGTAAATGTGTAAAAAACAAACAAACAAAACAGTTATCAGATTTACTGAAACAGGGATGAGTGAATGCCTTTAGCAGTTATGCTAACAGAATGGGGCCCTGAGTATATTACTACAAACTCAGAGTACAGCACATACTTAAAATGTCACCTTTATACTTGGCTAGTTTTCAAACCAGGTGGTGATGTCATAATGTAAGACGGATTCTATAGTGGCAGGTAGATTGTCACACGAACACTTTCCGTCTATGTCAAAGAAGTGTAACATCAAATGGACCCCTAATGATACTTTTCATTTGCCTCGGGGGTCAGAGGTATGAGTGGCGTCACTCCCAAGCTGAGCGTGTTCCAGTGGTAACCTCGGAAAAGCAAGGCAAAGCAAGGAAAACTGTAGTCAGGTAGAGCCATTCATGCAATACAGCACACAGCTTGTTTTTTTGCACCTAAAAACACCACCACTTATCTAAAAATGACTTGACCTCTTCTTGAATTTAGTTTGGTTGTTTGTTTTTTCTTTTGAAGCTCAGAGAGAGGAAAAACTCAGTACCAGGCTATTAGTACAGACTACCATTTTTTTCAGTGAGATCCTATTGGTGGTTTTTGTTATTATTTATGGTTCCTTGTTGTAAATTCTGAATCTCTTTGTTGTGTATTAAATGTTTTTTCCCTTTCCTGTTAGTTCCTCATGGGGCTTTCCCTATTTTCCCTTCCTTTATTATTTTCCCCTCCTTTATAGTGTGTGACTGAGTTCACCTGTACACCATTAACCTTCTCTTTCGTGTGTGATTACTCTGTATCTCTATTCTGTCAGTGTTTGTCCTGTGTTTGCTGGTTTCACCTGGTTTAATTTCACTGTTTGGACTTGTGTTTTTAGCCTCATTGCACTTTGGGCTGTTTGAAAAATTACTTGCTTCTCTTTAACTGTCCTCAGTCTCCTGTGACATCATCACTTACATCTCCAAAATCTCACAGCCATCAGTCACACAGTCACAGACTGTCCAACAGTCACACATCAATGCATAGCCACATATATTTATGAGGTATCTCTGTGTATTTAGCCATAGATGCTTTTATTGCTACTTGAGGCAATTTGTTTTCGGCCACTCAACACAAGAAAATTCTTCCTGTGTCAATCAGAACATATCCTATAACCAGCCAACAGCATATTTCTGTAACACCATCTGTGTGACTGGCACCACAGATAAACCTTATCACACGTAATCACACATATCCCGTGTGAACCAGCCTGTTATTTCACTCCTGCTGCAACACTGGTAAAGCTATTGACTCTGTATTATCCATCTGTGATGGGGACAGAAAAAAAAGTTCTCATGATATCACAGCTTGGAATTTAAAAATATTGAATCATCAGTGAGACCCTCTTTTTTTTTTTTTTTTTTTTTGCTTTTGTAAATGGCTTTATAGATGTGGTATCTTCATTATTCATGATTATTTTCAAGTGGTATCACAAGCTAAGTTAATGCCAAATTCTATACACAACAAATAACAACTGAAAACATTTTAAGGTTTTCTTTTCAGCAAAAGACTAAAAGCCAAGGTCTGAAATCTCTATGAAATCGAGTTTTGCAAAAATTGTTTTGCGGGTCAGCTGACCTATGCTGCTCTTGATTTTGTGTTTTACTACTCTTCCTGCATTTACCCATCTACATTCTGCAACATATAAGCCCATATTACAGGAGTCATTATAGCTGCTTTCCAACCAGTCAACCAGTATAAAGGTGGAATTTAGTAAGTGTTACCAAAGAACCGCCCAAACCTGAATTCAAACTAAAATCTCCTCCCAGAAGTCCTATTGTATAGCAACCATAATGAATATCTTACCTTAAAGTTATCTGAAATAACTTTAATTATGGCTAATGGGACATAACAACTGCATGTACACCACGCTCAGTGAAATCTGATATTAAAAGAATCCCCTAAAAGTCCCCTAAAGCTCACAAAAAAGGACGATATACCTCTAATACCATTGTGGCAACTGCAAAATTGTCCTGTAAATTTCAGCTTAGAATTCTTTCTGTCGCATGTCTCTCTGATAAGCAGTGACCACTGAGACCACACTCTGCCCTGTATTGTGCAACAGTCTATTACAGCACTGTACAACAACATTGAAAACTATCCATTTTATCCTGCACTTGTCATGCAGTACTTGGAATAACATGAAATTATTGTTTTTTAAAGCTATTTCGCTATATGAAATAATCAGACGACTCAGGCAACACATCATAAACAGATTAAATATAAATAAGGACATTACATTACACTATTTGAAGAGTTTCAGTCAGGTTTCAGAGCCCATCACAGCACAGAAACAGCTTTAGTGAAGGTTACAAATGATCTTCTTATGGCCTCGGACAGTGCTTGTCCTGCTAGACCTCAGTACAGCGTTTGATACTGTTGACCATAATATTCTATTAGAGCGATTAGAACATGCTGTAGGTATTACAGGTACTGTGCTGCAGTGGTTTAGTGGTGCAGTGGTTTGTATCATATCTATCTAATAGACTCCAATTTGTTCATGTAAATGGAGACGTCTTCTTCACACGCTAAGGTCAACTATGGTGTTCCACAGGGTTCAGTGCTAGGACCAATTCTGTTTACATTATACACGCTTCCCTTAGGCAGTATCATCAGAAGGCATAGCATACATTTTCACTTCTATGCAGATGACACCCAGCTCTTTCTATCCATGAAGCCAGATAACACACACCAATTAGTTAAACTGCAGGAATGTCTTAAAGACATAAAGACCTGGATGGCCGCTAACTTTCTGCTTCTTAATTCAGATAAAACTGAGCTTATTGTACTCGGCCCTGAAAATATTAGAAATTTGGTATCTAATAAGATTCTTACTCTGGATGGCATTACCTTGGCCTCCAGTAACACTGTGAGGAACCTTGGAGTAATTTTTTACCAAGACATGTCCTTCAATGCACATATTAAACAAATATGTAAGGCTGCTTTCTTCCACTTGCGCAACATCTCTAAAATTAGAAATATCCTTCAGAGTGACGCTGAAAAACTAGTTCATGCATTTATTACTTCTAGGCTGGACATCTGTAATTCATTATTATCAGGATGTCCTAAAAAACCCCTGAAAAGCCTTCAGTTAATCCAAAATGAGAGTCCTGACAGGGACTAGAAAGAGAGAGCATATTTCTCCTGTATTGGCTTCCCTTCATTGGCTCCCTGTTAAATCCAGAATTGAATTCAAAATCCTGCTCCTCACATACAAGGTCTTAAATAATCAGGCCCCATCTTATCTTAATGACCTTGTAGTACCATATCACCCTATTAGAGCTCTTCGCTCTCGCACTGCAGGCTTACTTGTTGTTCCTAGAGTATTTAAAAGTAGAATAGGAGGGAGAGCCTTCAGTTTTCAGGCCCCTCTTCTGTGGAACCAGCTTCCAGTTTGGATTTGGGAGACAGACACTATCTCTACTTACAAGATTAGGCTTAAAACTTTCCTTTTTGCTAAAGCATATAGTTAGGGCTGGACCAGGTGACCCTGAATCCTCCCTTAGTTATGCTGCAATAGACATAGGCTGCCAGGGGATTCCCATGATGCATTGAGTTTTTCCTTTCCAGTCACCTTTCTCACTCACTATGTGTTAATAGAACTCTCTGCATTGAATCGTACCTGTTATTAATCTCTCTTCCACAGCATGTCTTTATCCTGTTTTCCTTCTCTTACCCCAACCGGTCACAGCAGATGGCCGCCCCTCCCTGAGCCTGGTTCTGCCGGAGGTTGTTAAAAAGGGAGTTTTTCCTTCCTACTGTCGTGAAACTGCTTGCTCATAGGGGGTCATATGATTGTTGGGTTTTTCTCTGTATCTATTATTGTAGGATCCACTGTACAATATAAAGCGCCTTGAGGCAACTGTTGTTGTAATTTGGCGGTATATAAATAAAACTGAATTGAATTGAATTACATGGAAGCTGCTTTAAATTTCCAGTCTATCAAGTTTCAGTCACATCTACCCTCTCTGAGAATCAACTTATCATACATAAACATTTTATTTGTTGTGCAGACAATGCAGCCAGTTTGACTTTAGCTAGCAAACACATTGAACCAGAAGAGAAATGGTTTGCTATCAACTAGTTACTCTGTTTATGCTAGCTACTCTTTTGTAGTGTGACTGCTACTTGATATTCATCTGCACACATAAACAAATCTCATAAGGATCTGCAGTGTGTGCAGACATGGGGATTGCTTAACTCCATGCATGGTATTGTTTGTAAGGACCACCAGGCTGGAACATATAAAAAATGAATTTGCTTGAGAGTTTTACATATTTGAAGTATTTATTAGCTGTAGTTGCTGGAATGCCTTTCAGGACCATTCTATCCCACTTTAATTCCTGTAAATAGGGATTATGAGACATGCCAGCGGGTAAGAGTTAACTTCAGTAGCTATCTCTGCAACACAATACATAGACATCTTGTCAAAACTGTAACAGTCTGTTGGTAATTTCTGCTTAATGTTGATTATCATATGCTTAAATTCTTACATATAGCTCCTTTAAGTCACTTGATCCATGAACAAAAAAGCCAGGCAGAGCTAAGTAGAAATTCTGAGTTCATCTTAAAAAATTAAAGTTAGAAACTGAAATTTCAACTGAATATATTGAAATTCCAAGCCACACAGTGAATCTAAATGTTGAGATACCCAAATCACAGTTCTGAAATATAAAGTTTTCAAGACACTGACCAGAAATTTTGACTTATGGACCACAAAAGATTTATCTCCAGTGGCAGAAACAAGCATCCATACTTACATACTTCCACCTAAGCTTAGGACAAGTAATTATTGCAATTATTTTGGAAAACAACAAACATGCACGTTTGTATAAAATTTGCAGACTCTATAAAAATGTTTAATCTATACCTTTACTTAATATTTAACCCTAGAACACTATCGCTGGGTGATTTTCACCCGAGGAAATACATTTACATGATTTCTCTCTCCTGCAGCTGTTAGTGTGTCGAGGAGATTGTGCCTTCACCAGGAAAGTCTCAAATGTCCCAGGAATGGGTGTATCAAAGACCAGCTTTCCAGCGTCATTTTTTTTTTTTTTTTAGGAATTTTTTGTTCTTGAATTCCAGATTTTTCTGTAATTTTGGAGCATTATTTTAGCATCCCCCCATGACACTTTTTTTCATTTTGTTAGACATGGCACAGTTGAAAGTAAAAGCTGACCACTCTGATTTGTCATGTGTTTGATATATTTTGATGACAAGTACTTTTAGTTGGTCATATTATATCGGGTAAAAATCACCCGGCGTTAGTGATTGTGTTAGTATTTATAGCGATAGTGTTCTAGGGTTACGACTCTGTAAGCTGAAGACATCTCTGAGCCTTTGACCCTGGAGCAGCAGAGAAGTGCTAAGATCACTGCTGCTAGATTTCGAGGTAGCAATACAAGGCTGGACAAAGCACCTTGGTGAAGATTACTAGACTGCACCAATCATCCATCATGCTCAGGCCTGTCCTTGGAATACATAATGTAATGATAATCTGATCCAGTATGTTAATGAAGGCAGTGGGGTGACTGCAGAGAAAACAGTCCACCTGCCCAGCAAAGCAAGAAGACCCGACTGCAGATCTGATGTCAGATTACAGTCCTTAGAGGCTTTAAAGCAAACACTAATATGGACTAAAACGGCAGAAAGTGACACTGTTTCAGTATATAAATTAGCTTACTAACTACATTATTTTGCAGGAACATATATCTTAAGCTAGAGTCCCGCTGGCTTAATGCGCCATGGCTGTCACGCCAATTTAATTAGATGGAATGTCTGACACCAGAGTAGACATCTCTAAATGTACATGAACACATACACAAACAACGATGTTTTAGTGATGGCATATCCTCATGCTCCGTTTTATGTGAGCCGTTGTCCCCAATGACAAACATATCAAAGTTTTTCTATATAAAATGATGAGACAAATTCATGCCACAAAATTCTAAAGACTAAACAACGTATGGTACCTTGCAGTAGCTCTAAATGTTGAGAATGAAGTTGTCCATCTATAGTAGAAAGCATGAAGCCAACAAGTCCAACACCTTCTCATGATTCATTCATTTTCACCCATTTTCCTTGCCTTGATGCAAAGATTAAAGGTCATCTCTATTGTTCACAATATTATGACTGAAGCAGGTTGTCAGAACAACTGAACAGTAAATTATTATTGCGGTTTATAAGGTTGGTGAACCTGCAGTCAGCTGAGACTGAAGAAGTCACTTGGATGAGTGATGAAAATTTTGAACAAATTCAACGTTTCAACGTAAACCTCTAGTTTAAAGATCCATATCATTATTATTTACCCAGGAAAATGACAAGACTAAAAATCTTCCTGTCAAGAGTGCCATTGCCAAGATCCCTACTTTGTAACTGTCTGTCCCGTCCTCATCAGTTTCACCTCTTTTGAGTTATCATCTGTCTTCTCACTCTATACAATCCCATTTACTCTTGTTAGTTGCCATGCTGACTTGCCTTTCTCATCTGTCAAGCTTTCAAGACAGTTTGTTAGTTAGTAGTCTTTGCGATTTCTTTGTCTTTTCTTTTGTATCAAATTACCCTTCTCTATTTTGTTAATTCACTCCTCATTTGTGATTTTTTTGGAAGGGTTTCTGTATTTTGCTTTTGACTGACAGGATTAGAGAATTTCTCCAACGTTATAAACAGTGCATTTGCATAATAATTGAAATTAGCACCACTGACTAACAATGGCTATGATCATTAATCAGTGGCCATGAAGACAATAACTTTCACAGAGAGCTGGGGAATGGCTACAATAGTGAAATATGTACTCTAAGGCCCCTTCCTCTGTTCAGAGATGATCACTCCCTCTTCACGTAAATGGTAAATGTTTAAACCAGCTTTCCTTTCTTTTCAGGATGTGTAAATTCCTCATCATTGAAAGAGTGACCACTGGATTGTAGGTGTAAATAGGCTGCGGAGTCGCGGTCTGACGAGGTAGCTCTTCTGTGTTGTGCCATCTGCCTAACCAGAGGCTGACTGAATTTCAAGATGTGTAATTCACTGCAGTCCTCTTGGCATTTAACCACATACACCTGCAGTCAGCTGAGACTGAAGAAGTCACCTGGATGGATGATATATCTTTTTCCCCCACTGAAAATGCTACATCCACATGAACAGTATCAACTTGAGAAATGAAAATGTGGCAAGACAGTGATTTTGGACTCTTTCTCTGCCTTCTGTGTCCTAAGTTTGCAATATTTTTCCTATGAAACCATTACACTGTTCAAATGCAGCACAAAATATCATCAGCTATTAAGAATTCAAAAGGGGAAAAAAAGCAAATTAATGCCCATTTTTATTACCTATTGTAATAAAACAGTTTTTATGAATTCTATCAATATGATTTGTGTATGTGTATCTGCCAGGACCCATATTAATTTTTAAAACATTTCCCTGATTAAATATCCCCAGATTGGTTTGTAAGAGTGTCTATAAAACACTGCCTCACTGTCTGCTTACAGCTTTGCCCTCTAGCACTCTGCTACATCACAACACAAAATCTAGAACTTTTACCATATTTTATGACTTTTATCCCCTGCTCTCCTCTTGTTGAACTGTAACTATCCCAGTCCAAGGTGGACTATTAGATAGACCTTCTACTCAAGTAGAACTTTCAGGTATCTATACTTTATTTGAGTATTTCTTTTACTGACAATTTTGTACTTTTACTCCCTATATTTTTACACAAATATCTGCACTTTCTGTCTTAAATTTTCAATACTGGCTTGTTACTTTTGGTTCAGCAGTGTCAAATATTCCCAGGGACTAAAGTGGGGAGGAATGTGTACATGTGTCTGTAAGTTGTGGCCAAGATACTCTGGCATTTAGCTAGCGCTACAGAAGAGGGGGGAGGATAAAGGAAGTGACATTTTTTAGCTGTCAGGTAATTTCAAATGCAATTTTATCAGCTAAACAAATATCAGCAAACACAAAAACTATTTGTGTACAGTTTGTCACGCAGTGTTTTGTTAGCTAAAGGTGCAGCTGCTGTATTTCCAGGAAGAGAAAAGAGTGTGAAAGATGCAAGAAAGACAGGACAGGAGAAGAAAAAGAGAAGATGCATTTAAAGGTAACGACTGCTCATTGACAAACTGCAGATTTATTTAATAAATTAATTAGATAAATTATGTGTTTTTATATTGTGAAACATCCTGCAAAACAAGCTAAGTATATTAACTAACTGTGTTATTCAAATGTTGTATGAAAATACTCTGCAGTTTTGTGCAGGATAAACAGGTTAGCTTGCAGTACTGTGGCGAAGGACTGTGTTGGACTGGTGCACAGTGGATGTGGTGCTTATGGTCCGTGCTGGGTTGTGTCAAGTGTAATAAACTAATTAGCATTTAAAATGATGATGCTTAGATCAATTTACTGAGTTCCGCCTTTATACCAACTGTATACCGTCTACTCTAAAGACAGTATACAGTATATTATTAGAGTAAGAAATGAAATTCAGCCAAGATAATTCATTGCATAAATCCACAAAGAGCAGTGTGACAAAGTGGAGGAGCGGTTGCAATGCTCTCCATTTGTCCCATATGTGTTTTGTTTTTTTTGCACATTGTACACATTATTCTGTTTCTATGTATTTACTATGATTTGCTATTTGTCAAGTAACATTGCTTCACTCACTATCCCGGGTTTGTTTGTGTAAGCGTTTTGTTGCCGGCAAATCAAACATTCTGCAAATTAAGGCAAATAATCAGTTACATGTTTCTTTATATTTTATTATGTTACAGATTAAGTCATTTGTTCATACTTACTTTGTTTGTCTTTTCAGTTTTCATGAGGGTCAGGTGTGGGGAAACGCCCGCCTAGCAGTTCCTCATTTTAAAATCCTGATGATGTCACACATGACATCAGCAGGTCAAACCAAGTGGAGGGGTTTCTTTTTCCATAGAGATGCTTCCTTTTGTTTGTGTTAAGGTTTAAAGGGATTTGTTGAATGTTTTTCCTTTCGTTAATATTGCCATTTAGTTGTGTAAATGTGCATATTAGAAGTGTGTAGAGGTTTTGTGTTTTTAGATCATCTGTGTAGAGTTTAAGATCCCTCAGTTTGTGTGAGTGGTACTGGCTGGGTAATTGGAGGGAGATTGATGGCCCTACTTAAAGCCAGTCTCTACCAGATGCAGGAGAGGAGAGGTGAGCTGTGTCACCAGATCCATGTTATGTTGAGTTTTGTTAATAGAGTTTATTTGGGGGGAAGTTTTGTTAAGTTACATTAAATTAAGTTCAATGTAAATACATTGCTCACCTTGGAAACCTGAAATGTCTGCATAGTCTGCTTCCCTACCACCTTCCTTGACGTTCGAGTCTGACTACCTCAGAAGCAGTAGGTGGGAATCCCTTGGAAGTGATTTTTTTTTCATACATCCAAATCACACACCAGTCCAAAGGCACCACACTATCACATGTAACAGTTACATGTTGAGTTTAACATCTACTTCATCAATTCAATTACCTGCAGTTCAACAACTTGTGAAAAACCCAACAAGACCCTTTGTCTCTATCTATGCTTCACATTGATGACCTTTTTTTACAGGATGAAAACACCGTCAATCTCTTTTCTCTCATCACTCTCTGATCTGTGCCAGTGAAACTGGGAGCTGAAGTCATTTTCATTTTGAGTCCTGTGGCCCGTAAAGCAGAAACTGCCATATTCACTGCTTTAAAAGGAATCCAAAATGTCACAAGCTGGAGGGATTGTTGTCCATAAAGTTTTCATAAATGTCACTGCAAACGTAACAGCCAATAGCAATTAGGTGTTTCCTGAAAGGCCAGCTCTTCACAACAAAAATCCTTTTTAATGACGCACAGCAAGAGAGAAGCTGGTGTTACACAGACATAATTGATGCAATTACTCAGGTTTTTCAGTATACATATATTTGTGTTATTTGTAGCATTACTCCTGTTAGGCATTTAAAGTTTAACCTATTTTGCATAATTAATAACATGTTTGATTCAAAAATGTATCATTCTCACCAAAAAAAACCCTCAGTGTCAGTTATATAAGTGGCCTGTAATGATTGACCAATCAGAATCTCATTGGGCAAGTATTCTCTCTAGTCTCCTAGCAACAGAGCATGCCTCTCTGCTTGTTGATTGGCAGTCCGTGTGGCTTATATTAAGGCTTTTTTGGCCTAACATCAAATCTGGCTTCATTTTTTTAAACCATAATTCCATGTTTTATACTATTTATGTTAACAACGACCAACCCAAAAACAAAGGCTAATTTGATCAAATAGTGAAATAGTAAGTGAATCATTAAAATATATTCTGGAGTTAAAATTACACAAAATCAGCTATAAGTAATAGATTCACGCTTCACTTAATAATAATTTAGTCAAGATCGATAGAAACTGACCTATTACACAATTATTAAAAGCGTTAATCATCATCATGTCCATTATGTTTAACAGTACGGTAAGGTTGTGGGGTACAAAGATAGAGGCTAAAAACCCTCTCTGCTAAAACCCACCTAACATTAAATTTACTGGGGCTATGCAAGTAAGAAACATTTGATGAGCTTGTTGGGTGTTAGCATGTGTTGATCATTTTCAGAGAAATGGTTTATTTAAAGACTTTCAGTCAGGATTTAGAGTACATTGTACACCACTAGTGAAGGTTAAGAATGATCTTTTTAAGGCCTCTGACAGTGGACTCATCTCTATGCTTGACCTTAGTGTAGACTCGATACTGCTGGCCACAATATTTTACTACAGACATTACATGGTTTGTCTGTACTAAATGGTATTAAAGGAATTCCGCTGCAGTGGTTTGAATCATATGTATCAGATTCCAGTTTGTGCATTTAAATCGGTTTTCTTATCACACAAAAGCTAGTCACAGAGTTCCACAGGATTATGTGCCTGGACCAATATTACATGTTTCCAATAGATAATATTATCAGAAGACACTCCATACATTTTCAGTGTTACATAGATGATACCCAGCTTTATTTATCTATGAACCCAGATGTGTGTTAAACTACATGGATGTCTTAAAGACATAAAGACGTAAATGGCATATAATTTCCTACTTCTAAATTCAGACAAAACTGAAGTTACTTTTACTTTAACACTTCCCTGAAAAAACTTCCCTTGATCTAGAACCAGAACCAGTTAACACGCAACAGTATTAACTGGAACTTGAAAGACAGATGATATTTCTTCCATATTAGCATCTTTTCATTGCCTCCTTGTTAAAATCATAATTGAATATATAAGCCTAATTATTCCTTAAAGATCTCATTTTACCTTATTTTCCTCTTAGCACAAAACAAAGCACAGCACAAGTGGGCTGGTGAGAAGTACTCACGCATGTCACAATCAAAGTCTAACTGAGTTGAACCTTTTCCTCTCCCTGGCTGGACCATCTGTGTCTTGTCACTCTAATCAGCTTCAGTACAAATGGACCAGCTTGGCCGCTCAAACCTTACCAGATTATCAGCTAACTCTGTGTTGTAAATGTGTCAGTCTCTTAGGTTATCCTTTTGTGAAAATTTCCTTCATGAACTAACGGCTTTGTTCCTTGTCTCCAGTGTATACCACTGTTGGTCATTCGAATAGTTCCAGCCCGCTAAGCTCGCCTTCCTCCATAGAACACTGGTGACCTCTCATCATACCTGGATTGGATACTCACCCAACAGTTTCCTCTGCAGCACTTCCTTCTCAAACCTTCACTGCTACTCAGCTGCCTGTTCACCCTCTGTCAGCTCCTTCTCCCTCACAAACCCAGACCGTGGCAGTTTCAACATCCCCCTGTGACTGAATAACCCTGGACTTCCAAGTAAGCATTCAGACTCTGAAGTTCCCTCTCACTAGTTTAAAACGTCTTTGCAGTGATTACTGGAAAATGCTGCCTGGACTACTTTTCCTCTCTTCCTTCCTCTAGACCGCGTTCGTTTCCTGATATGCACAGTCCCCTGGCTTTCCTTATTCCCTCACTACCATAACCCCTCTCCCTCTGTTCCCTTTAGCTGTGGTGGAAGGCTGCCCCTCCCTGAGCCTGGTTCTGCCAAAAGTTTCTTCCTTTCAAAATGGAGTATGATTGTTTCTCTTGTTTCAGGGTCTTACCTTGCAATATAAAATGTCTTAAAGTAACAGTTGTTGTGATTTGGCACTAAAGAAATAAAATTGAACTGAAATGAATTACTGGTCTGTCCCTTTCCTTAAAGGTTCTCAGAGCTTAGCATATAAAATTTCTGAGAGATTATATTGATATTTATGGAGATATTAATTAGTATTTAATTATAAATGCTAATTAATATCTCCAGAGTGTATGTCTAAGTGGTTCTTTCCACATTGTCAGAAGATTAATAGTTTCCATTTGTTCGCCTCCTTAACAAGCCTAGAGTTAAATAGAATTGAGAGATATTTCCTTCAAACTCATTACATCACGAAAAGAAGAGGCATGAATTTAAAAACTGCCCCTCTTGATAATGTTCAACCTTCCTGCTCTAATTCCTTACCACCCAATGTATCAGTGTAATATAATCCTCTTGTGAATTTTACGATAAAGAAAAAAAAATCAAAATGAATTAATATATTAAAGTTAATTTATATGCCTTTGTTAAAGCAGAGACGTTTCACCTGAGGACATCTATTACCTTTAAACTGCATTAAAGTGTGAGGGGCAGTTAATTAATGTACATTACCACACTGTATCTGCTATCTCTAACTTAGTGGGCTGTTTAAAGATTGGTGCTCATGTTTGACCGTGTAATTAACTGTTAATGTAATTTTCCTCTTGAGTGCACATCAAGTTCTCATGTAAACTGCAGCCTTTTGAGTTGCTCTGAGTAACGAAATTCACCTTTATGCATGTTTTTTAGCAGATGTCCATTTACAGCAGTGGTAGAGTCTGACCTTTACATATGCTCTTTGAATCACTCTTTCACTATGACAGTATGGCCTTGTATTAAACCAGTCAAGTAGCCACTCTGGCAATTTCACTAAAGTGAAATTGCTGTAATATTGCTGTAATATGCTGTAGCATGCTGTAATATATGCTAGTAGCATGCTGTAATATTTTACAGCATGCTACTGTAAAATATTCAATTTTAAAAACTAAAAGTACAATTAAATTTTTCATTTGTAGTTTTTTTTTTTTTTGGGTGGGGAGATTTTGCATGCTTTACATAACAAAGAGCTGCCAACCACATTTCATTTACGCAGGCTAAAATATCCACAGGCCCACTAGATGCTCTCTTTAAAAAACAATGATCACAAATATTGAAGCTGCAAATCAATGAAAGGTGAAATAGGAAAGAAAAACATTTAATTTACACAAACATTTAATGCTATATAATTAGACATCATAAACTGATTAGTTAGTGAAAATTCATTAATCAATTGCTCTAAAAAAGCCCTGCACAAAATATGATAGTACCTTAACATATAAGTCAAACTTTCTAGCCAACAGCTAACATTGGCTTTCTACAAGTAACAGTAAGTTAGTGTGCTAAAATAATCTGGGATATAGCAAAGGTCAAATAAAAGTGAGTTCTACAACTTTCAGCATTAGCATTTAGCATCTGTAAGGTCTACCCTGTCTAGGGATGCTACTTGCATCCTTGTTAGCATTAAGCAACAGCTTTTTTAATTCTCATCCAAATACTGTCTACCTCCAAAAACAATATGACAAAATAGTAGTAGTAAGGACTGATAAGCACTTGAGCCACCAGTAAGTGACATCATGGTAGCTACATCCGTCTTTTATATACAGTATGTACTGTTAACTAAAATGATATTGCAATACTTTAGTACATTATTTAAAAAAACATAGATTTTTTAATACATCTAACACTAATACTAATAATGTAAAAGATGTGCTTTTGCGGTACAGCTTCAGTTCTCAAAACAGAATAAATTCTGACATTATGAAACTAGTTTATTGTAGGTATAACATGCAGTTTCACTATGTTTAGTTACTGTCTTTCTAATGTCTTTGAATGTTTAAAGGGATCTAATGGGTTCATGCTATTCTTGCATTTTATTAGATTTTGGCCCAAGGCTCATGAATAATTTATAAACTAGCCAGTGGGAAAATTTAAGCATAGGAACAGTGTTCTAATTTGTGGAGATTTGAAATGTTTTTTGTTCTCACAACAACCAACCTTCATCTTTCTGTCTCTGCAGAGCCCCATTCTCTGCCTCCAGATGAAATACATGTACATCATACCTGCTCCCTCACTTCACATTCTCTACTTGAGTGAAGTGTCATCTGCAGCTTGAGGAGCAGGGATGAAACAAGGCTTTGGTGTCAGCTTGTCAGATGCTGAGGACAAAGACAAAGGTGACAGGAGGAAGACAAAAGACAAGATTCCTTCCTCCTCAGTGCTCCTAAAGTCGGACACTCGGTGTGAAGCTGTGAGCTAGATCAGTGACATGAAAGTGAAATATGGTGGATGGGGGCATGAATATGCCCTACATCAGGTAAGGTATTTTTATTTTTGAATCAATAAATCTGTCTTTGTTTAACCTTACACCATCCCAGAACAGTGTGATAATAATGATAATATCTCCATATACAGTACATACAGTATAAACAACCGACTTTCAAAAAACTTGAGGTAAATAATGTAAATAAACCCATATTTTATTCATAATAGAACATAGAAAACATATCAAATGTTTAAACTGTGACATCTTACTGTTTCATGAAAAATATTACTTCATTTTGAATTTGATGGCAGCAACACGTCAAAAACGTTAGGATGGTGCTGACTGATAAAAGAGTGGACTCTTACACACAACTGAGCTGAGACTTTCGATTCACAAAAAAAAAAAAAACCTGATTTCAACACACAAGAGAGACTGAGAGACTCTGGAGGGAAGTGGCTGGGTGTCGGGGCAGAAACTGAGACTCAGGAGGGTGATCCACTAAGAGAGAGGAGATGAGAGTTAGATCCAGAGGGAAAAGAAGTTGTGGTTCCAAATGGTGAGTAAGAGTATGTCAGGCTTTCTTGCGAATGGAAGGTTATCTGGCCCAGGAGAGGTTAACAGGTTTCTTTGTGGCCTGTAGGTGGTGGAGTGGAGGAATTTCCAGGAATTAACTAGCTTGAAGAGACAAGTGAGTGGGACATGATGATGGCGAGTCCTCAGCTCCACTGGGAAATGGACTTGAAGAAGGCTGGGGGAAATTTTCAAAACGTTTTGGACATATAAAATTGTATAGACAATATCATCAAAAGAGTTCAAAAATCTGGAGAAACCTCTCCATGTATGTGGTAAGGCTGAAAATCAATACTGGATACTCATGAGCTTCAGGGCTTCGGGCAGCGCTGCATTAAAAACAGGCATAATTCTGTCATGTAAAATACTTCATGTGCTCAGAAACAGTTCCAGAAATGACTTTCTATCGAAACAGTTTGCTGTCAGATTCACAAACACAGGTTAGAGCTATATCATGTCAAGTAGAAGCTTCATGTGAAGCTTCATGGATCATGTTCATGTGAACATGATCCATCTTCTCTGGGCCAAAGCTCAATTTAAATAGATTGTTAGAACTGTTAGAATTCTTTCTGTGGACGATCCACTCCCCTTTCCTATTCACCCTCTACACCACAGACTTCAGCCACTGCACAGAGACCTGCCATCTTCAGAAATTTTCTGATGATTTAGTTCTTACTGTCTTGGAGCAACTATGACCACATAGTGACCAAATAAATTATTCAGATTCTGAAAAGATGCCACATTCTCAGGACTGAAGAGACAAAAACTGTCCAGCTTGTTTCTGTGTAGGTTCAAAGTCATCAATGTCATTGTATTCAAAGGAGCTTGGAAAGAAATCGACTGGAGTGGTCATTGACCCACTAATGATCATGCACCTCATCACATAAATCAAGTTGTGAAAAAGGGCATGGGTCATGACCACCAAGGCTTTCAGCTGAAATGACGAGTTGGGGTTGAAGCGCCAGGAAGGAATCTCAAAACTGCATTGTAGATGGCTGACAATTGGTTATCTGTTCAATGATTGTTGTTCACAGTAGACATCTATGACCATGCAGCTTATTATCAGTGCTCAGTTTAAAAACCTCCCTCTCTGATGGTATGGGGTGCATTAGTTCAAGAGGTGTACTGTACTTAAGTAGAATTTTCAGGTATCTGTACTTTAGTTTTACTCCCTACATTTTTAAACAGATATCTGTACACCTTACATGTTCAAAACAGGCTTGTTATTTTCAGTTTAAGACATTTGAGGGAAGTTATTTACATCACTCCACACCTTCAAACATTAAACTGATTTGAGACTAAATATTAACACATAAAAGACAATGCTATTGGTGCAACAATCACCATGGGTTATTGTGATTGTGACTATTGCCCCATAGTCAGTGGTTAAAGTGTGCTGGTTGTTTTTTGGGGGAGGGTTTTTTTTTGGCCAGAACACTGAAACAAGTACAGATGTCCATAAGTTGTGGTCGCTGCACTTCAGGATCTAGCTAGCTACAGATGAGGAGCAAGGATAGAGACAGTAAAGTTTTTTTAATGGCAGGTAATATCAAATTCAGCATTTTTCTCAACTTAACAAATATTTGCTTAACAAATCAACTTAACAAATATTTGCTGATATTTGTTAAGCTGGGAAAAATGCTGGAAATTTTAAGTTTACATGCAAGTCCTCATTTTTTAAATTCTGATATTGGATCTGTACACGATGTAACGTTATGGGGTTTTTTTGTTTGTTTTTTGTGCAAAATCCTGCAAAACAAACAGAGGTATAGCCCGTTAACTTAGTATTATTAAAATATTACAATATTTTTCCTAAAATGGTGCAGTTTACACTTTGAGCACATAATATTTGCCATGTTCTATTGTGCACAGGATCAAAAACTAATTTTTATTTTTGTTGTTGATCCATCATAGCTCAGAGTTGGAAAATATTTAACATTTTATATAAGGAAAGCAAAATATAAAAATATTGTTTTATTTGAACTGTCGGTTAGGAGTGAAAATCCCTGAAAATGTTTATTAAAGTAAAAATATGCGGGGGGGTTTTAAAGTGGATGTTGCCTACTGTAATTGTTTAATGTATCAAGTGTAAAGTTTTCTCGTTTTTACTTTGGGAATATTATAAGGTAGGAACTGATATAAAATAAAATATATAGTATCAGAAATAGAGCATCAGTGGGATCTTGAACAGACAACAATCAATGAAAAGACCAAAAAGAAGTAAAAACAAAAAGTATGCTAATCTGAGAACCAATGCTGTCTGAAAACCTTGAATCTCTAGTTCAGTAATTTTCAGAAACATATGAACAATGTGGATTCGAGCACATTATTCAAGCAGCTGCAGGTTAATTTAATGGGGACTATTTTCAGCAGTGTATAAATTCATTTTCACAGCTCTAGTGATGTGGCACAGTGATGTCAGCTTAAACTCAAACAAACAACAGTGGACAATAGAGCTCTGTGGCAAAGATAAATACGATACCTCGGGGTTTGGTACATACACAACACTTGATAGTAGCATAAATACATTGGCTGGTCTTGATGTTTTTGTAATTTAAAAAACCTCATAAATGTAGTGAACATATAGCAGATATACAATACTGTATATGTACATGTACCTGCTGGCTTTAAAAACACATATACACGCAGTCACTCTTTTCCAGAGATAGACTCTGTTATTACTCTAAATTAGTTCTGACCCTAAACCTTATCTCTGCTCCACAGACAAACCTCCAAAGAGCAGGCTGTGGCTTGCCGAGGTCCAGCCCACCTGAATGTCTCTGAGAGCAAACAAAGAGCAGAGGGCCGAAAAAGGCACCAGCGGGAAAAGATGAAGGAGTCAGTGGATGAAAGGTTGAGGGGAGGCTGTGATGGACATGGAGGACTGGAGGTTGAAAAAGGCTCTATTGAATACATGCAATCAGGAGAACTATACATCCAGGCAGGGTGCTTGGATGTAGTTGTACTAATAGAAACGGTAAATGGAAAAACAGGGCAGACAGCAGGACATGCCCTTTAGAGTGATATAAATAAGAATAATTAACTGTTGAGCATGTTAAGCTAAATATATTGCGTCTGGGATAGGTCTTTTTCTGCACAATCAGCCAATCAGGGTTCACCAACTGTGGTACAAAGCTGATATTTGTAGGAGCAAGAGAAGAAAGGCACATATTGCTGGAATAGCAGTTAGATGTCAGAATAAAATAAAAATGTTGTTGTAACATTTGGGATATGGAAACTTTTATGTAGGTGACCCCCTACTGACTATTACAGGAAAACTATTTTCCAGCATTTGAAAAAGTATTATCATAACATAGAATATAAAGATAGGTAAAAATACAGATGTCAGCCTGAAAGACCCCAAAAGTTGATTCTGTTCATCTGGATGTAGTGTTTTCAGTGAGAGAAACGTTTCGTCAATCATCCAAGTGACTTCTTCAGTCTCAACCTGTAAGGGTTTCACAACACTCACGTGCAGAACACAGATATCCAAAACCTAAATCTTTATTGTAAAATTGTGGCCATGCACAGACAACCAGGAGGTGATGGACAAATAAATGCAAGGCAAAGTGACTGGGAAATTGAAGACAAGTGCTGCCCAAACAGTAAGTCTATTTCCTGCAAAGGGATTGAGTCTGAAACAACCATCTTCTGCAATTCCATTATTGAGGTTGCTGTGCAGAGCTGTGGCCACAAGGTGGTTGGTGCTTGAGTAGCTCTCATGGCACTGATAGTGCCTGTGTTTTGTTTTGTTTTTTTTAACTGTTTGTTGTTTTAATCAGAGAAAGTTCTGTTACTTGTAACAATGCCAGTTGATGTAGTGGATGCATTCCAACCTCTAAACTCTGAGCAAAAATAGCCTATTTCCCAAAAACTCTGAAAACTGCGTGCAAGCATATCTAGGAGAAAGGGTACTGGGCAAATATTGATTTGACTTATGTTTATTATTACTGCACCTTAAATTACTTTTGTTGGTAAACTGAAGTATTTATTTAATTTTCTCAATTTTATTGTATTGCCTTTAATGTTTGCATAGTACTGTAAAAGCTGATTTAACTTCACAATGTTCTCCAAAGAGGTTCATCTCAACATTGCTGAGCAGAATATGACTAATGAGGCATGGGAAGCAAATCTGAACATGATGCACATGAGACAAGGGACTGTCAACATAAAACAGGAACTAATACACAGACACAAAGACTCAGACTAAGACATACAAATTGACACAGGAAAAAAAGGTAAACAAACACTGAGACACGACAAACTGGAGGAACAGGACACAGTAACCAGACAGACACAGGAAAACAGAAATCCAAAGATGGGAACAGGACACAGACTGACAGGGAATAGTCAAAAAGACAAGACTAACTAAATACAGGGCCACGGACATAAAAGGGAACTGACTAAATTAAAGATGGAACTAAGAACTATATATAACTAAACTAGAAGTCACATGGGAAAAATGCTAAACACCTTGACAAGGTAAAGATGAACTAAAGTAATAATCACATAAATCCATAAATAAATCAAAGCCCCACAAAACTCAAGACACTGGGTCCAAGCCAAGGGATCCTAACACATACACTGTAAAATGTAATATTGTGTTTAATTAAAAATATTAAATAGGCTGAACTCAATTTTTATCAATTTGTTATTAGAACTCAATTTAAATAACTTACCAGTACTTTTTATGCAAAAACGCTGATAAACTCGATTAATTTGAGTTGTCCTAACTTAGAAAAACTAAGTAAGCTGGAAGTTTTGCTTCTCTGGGCGGAAGGATGAAAGATGTGTTTTGAAAATGCCACGTGACTACCGTCCTCCTCCCTCGCGGATCAGTCCGCATGTTCACGGTGCATTTGTTATGGAATATGTTGAGCAAACCTGGAGATATTATTGTTGTCATTACTGTGGATCTTTACCTGATACACTGACTTGGTGAGTAAATGTTTACTCTTATTCAAACTGATTTTGTGGCTTCTCTTAGTTTAGCACCAGGTTTAAAATCTTGCTAGCTAGTTAGTGTTAGCCTAGCGTTGCTACTGCCGCTGGGCTCATGTTACTTAAAAATTAACACCACAGCCTTAAAAACCTTACATAAAACTATGTCGGTGAAATTTTCTGTTGATCGTTTGAAATAAATAAGTGAGATAAGAGCCCAGACAAAATTCTTTGGGAGGTGCAGCCGTTAGGTTAGGGGTGGGATAGGTGTGGGGGGTGGATAACAGAGCTCTCCGAAAACGTGGAAGCACTTTTGCAAATATGTGATATTTTGATAAATTAAGTAGATATTTGAGCATTACATAGCTACATTCTCCCCTGAAAATATCTTAAAAGGTCATTTTGTGATCCAGAAAGGGTAGTCTGGGGAAAAGGAGGATCGCATTTGTCGGCCACGGTTGTCGGAGCCTGTGCGTACTTGTAAGCGCGGCAATGGCGGAGGAGCGCCGCTGAAAAACTTATTACTTTTTCTGGGTCACAAAATAAACTTTTAAGATATTTTCAGGCGAGAATGTAGCTGTGTAAAGTTCAAATATCTGCTCGATTTATCAAGACATCACATATTTGCAAAAATGCTCCGACGTTTTCGGAGACGTCCATTTTTTTTAAGCTTTGTGGCAGCTTTAGAACATCTGTGGCATCTATTAATGTCAAATCTAGCCTTTATTTAACAAAATAAGCAAATTCTATGTTACAATGATTGCACAGCCATTAAGGATCAAATCAGTTTCTGAAATATGTTCTGTTTTTTCTCCCTCTGCTTGCTTCTTACTGTCTTTGAGGCTCGGGACCAGCACTCCTGCTGTTGGACAGAAAGACATCAACTCAGTGGTAAGTATTTTGGTTTTCCAATATATTAGCAACTGTCAGTGACATTTATATTAATCAGGCTGAACTTTAATCATACTTTAGATCAGCCTGTTTTACTTATTGTTTTGTTTGTGCTTTGGTTTGGGGAAGTTGTTTCTTTACTGATCTTTTCCTGTCTTCTGTTATTAGACTTGAGATATGACTGCACTATGCTGTTGCTGTGACTCCAGTTAATTCTACAAGACATGCTGTGTAAGTAAACAAACAACAACAGTTTGGTCTGCATTTCTTCAAACTTAGTTTAGAGGGTCTACACTGTATATAGTGAAGTCTGCAAGTTTTCGAACAGCAAAATTTGTTTTGTGCCCAAATCATTTTGCACATCATTAGAATGAAAGTTATTGGCCATGTTTGCATAGCCTTTTTTAAAATGATGCTTTCATGACATTATTGTATGTTGGGTGGTGGTCAGGGCTATCCAGACTGACAATTGAGACATTGAATGTCACCTCTCCGGTGGGGAGGGAGCCTGAGATTGTCTAAATTGGAGTCTGTTTTATACCAAATGCAGAAAAAAATGTTTTAAGAAAGCAATTAAGTTCATGTTCCAAAAATATGATTGTTTGCTTGCAGGACACCAGGAGAGATGAGTCCTCCGCCACAGATGGTGTGGTCAGTGAAGATGGTCGCCTACAGGTTCAAGCTCATTGCATCTCCAACCCACATCCACTGCCACTGTACTTAAGGGAAGTTAAAGACTTTCTTCTGCACCTACATTTGGATCACCTCGATCCATGACAGTCATTCAGGCAGTAATGCCTGGACTGGAAACAAGCATCCTTAAAATATTACAACATTCCAGCTCCTGTGTTGGAATGAAAAACAAATGTGTTGTTTAAATTAGAGACTGCACTTGTGACAGAACAACAAATATTTTATTTTGATTATATAAGTAATGTAAGTACAAAACAAACTTGTGGTAGGCCTAAACTTGTTTTCAGAATAATTACATCTGAGACTTTGTTTCATTGTAAGATTATAACAGTGATGGCAATATAATTGTTTGTTGTTCAGCAGAACAGTGTCCAGTATGTTGGCTGTTGTACTTTGTTGTGTTTGAAAATAAAAGTTGGGCTGATTTTAACATCATTACAAAAATTGTTGTTAATTATTTTTAATCATATTCAGGTTACCACAAATTGTTTTTTCATTTAGTTGAACTTGAAATGTTTGTCAGCAGGTAAACAATTAATATTGTCAGAAAGTCAGAAATATCAAGTTATTCTTAATACTGCAGACTTGCAATGTATAAGTTGTCCTAACAGTCATCTTAAGTAAGCTTTACTTAGTTTTTTTGAGGCAACGAGTTTCCATAATTTTTTTGAGTTCTGGGAACTAACACGGCTGTACAGTGTACTCAAAATGAGTAAGTTGCCCTAACTTGGTCATCTTATGTAAACTTGATCCAATTTTTTTGAGTTCTGGGAACAAATGAGCTTGTACAGAGTACTCAAAATAAATAAGTTGTCCTAACTTAGTCATTTTTAGCTAAGCTTTACTCAATTTTTTTGAGGCAACGAGTTTCCATAATTTTTTTGAGTTCTGGGAACTAATTAGATTTTACAGTGTAATCCACTCCAGATCTTTAATCAGATTAGTTTGTCATGGATTATCAGGGAAATTGGCCTCACCTGGCCATGAACTGGTTCATCAGTTAATTGCCCAGACTTTATTAGCATTATTTTTGCACAGTTCCCAATAAAATACAGCTACAACAGCTACACTGATATAGAAGTTAATGTTGAAAAAAATACCCTAAAATGTTAAATGTAGCACCAATTGTGACTACCAGGAAAAATATGTTTCTGAGTATAGTGTCCAATAGATATAAGACCATATTATTTGAATAGCCTGCGTCTTTAACACAAGCACACACTTAACACACAATGATATTAGGGAATGTATCTTTCAGCATGCACATTTCCACTACCTACAGGCAGTCATGTGCTGTGTCCTGCTGTGCCAGGTCTGGGATTTGAGGCCTTTTGTGTCTTTTAGAGCAGCTAGTGATCTGTAAACTGACAAATGAACTGTGAAGCTGCCTTTTCTGCCTTGGGGGTATGGGTTGGGGGTTGGGGGTCAGATTTATTTTTCTGAAAAGTCTAGGTCTGCATCACACACTGTATCTGTTATGTTTATACCAAGTCATTTACTGTACAGGTGAGTATCCTTGTTTAGGTGTCCAGTGGTGGATGAGCATGTGATATCATGTGTACAAAACACAAATGAGAGAGATTAGCCTGCTGTGCTGCAGACTGTTGGGTTGTACAAAAACACAAATATGGTAATAATGTAAATGCATTTCTGATTCTTTGACTGTTTTTTTCTTTATTTCACTGCAGAAAAGTCTCTTACCATTCCTTCGTTTATATTTGCTGTTGCAAATGAATCCATCTATTAAATATTGGTATAATGCACATCAAATATGAGAGGTTTCACACAGTGCTGAACATGAGGTTGAAATGTGCATGCTGCACTTACAAGGAAAGGGTCTGGTTAGATTCACTTACTGTTTGATCACAAAGTTCCCGTCAGAAAAGCTGGTCCAAATTTGGAAAACTGAAATTTAATCAAGGTTGTTTGTTTGGCACAGTTTTACAATAGTTTGGTATATGCATGGTTACAGTTGCATACATCTTCATTTACAGCTGTTTGCTATGGTCAGTAAATGCTTTTTTGTACCATAGACTGTATATAAAAGACACATTTGCTGTTATGTCATTGCTTTGCGGACTGCACATGTTGCTGTTTTTTGACACGAGTGTAAAGTTAGTTAAGCTTGTAAAGTTAAGCTTGGTTAGCATGTTGCATTTATGAACCATATGGCAGCAACACACAAACACATATCTCCTTAGTTGTTGCATCCTTTATCAGTATATCATTACTTATTCAACTCTATTAAAAGTGATGCAGTATAACAGTCATTACTGTTGGCAGCAGACCCATGCTGACTGATACAAGCCTCCCCATGCCACCATGGCGCATCAACCTGATTAGCTAAAAATTACCAGCATCATTAGGAGTCATCTTCTGCAATCCATGAATATCTTTTCAGTGTTTACTTAGCCACCTAGTTATTGATTAACTATTTCGGCTCAGTAGTGTTGCCATGGTATTGAACAGTACCAGGATCTGGTAATCATAAACAGAAAACTCCAGCACGCTTATCCTCTGGAACAGTTTTGTATTTGTGTGAAGACACCAGGTGGGTACACACATACCATTTCATTAAACCTGCCATTTGCATGTGTGTGCATGCATATGCCTCAGTGCCTGTATGTGATAATAGGCATGGATGTCTGACAGTGTTTGCGCATGCTCTGCATAATGTGTATACATCCACTCGTGTGCATGTGTGTGCGTGTGTGTGTGTGTGTGTGTGTGTGTGTGTGTGTGTGTGTGTGTGTGTGTGTGTGTGTGTGTGTGTGTCTGTATTGCTGTGTTTAAATGCACATGAACAATAGCGACTATGTTGCTGCTGCAGTGGTGGTAATTGATGAATGGCACAAAGAAGAGTGGATCCTGGGGGAATATTCCATACCACTATAATCAAAGCCTTGATAGTGTCCCTGTCTTTGACTAATGGTCCCAAAAAGATGCCTCTTACAGCCTGCCTATAATTCCCCTACCACAGACCTCCAGAGAGAGGCCAGCATACAGGGGGATAGGAGGCTTATGTTAGATTTTTACCTTCCTGTCCCTTAAATACAGATAAGTAAGTAAACAGTATTAATTCTTTTAATGAAAACTGTTGAAAAAAAAGAAGAAGAAGAAAAAAAAAAAAGAAAATGGACAGCTGGGCTATTTTTAATGGTGAAGACAAAAATAAAGCTAAAAAAAATCTCATCATGGACCACGAGAGCTGTGATGAAATTGATTGCACACTTTCATCAAATAAAGAAAAAACACAATAGGATCACATACCATGGGGAAAAATAAATAAATAAAATCAAGATAAAGATGTGGAAAGAGAACTTCAGTAGTGGGGCAGAGGCATATTAGAGTCACAAATACATAAAGATGTGACAAACTCACCTTCAGACTAGGCTTTGGTATACTCATATATGGAGAATTCAAATTATTATTCTTTTGCAGTTATAACTATTTGTCGGTAAACTAAAAGTCCATTTCTATTCCTAAAGATACCATCTGTAAAAACACACGAAAGGGCTACTTACAGGATAAAAAGATACATGTTGTCAAACATTAAAAAGCACATATTTGCACAGTTGCATCTAGATCTTAAAGTGCAATGCTACGAGACAGTCTGTCTGTTCAGCCAATAACAAAAAGTGTTTACTCTAAAATCTTAAGGTTTTGCTTTTGCCTTTTTAATTTGAAATAAAATACCTTGTTAGTCTGAAAAACCTTTAATATAGAATCAAGTGGAGAAGAGGTCAGCAATGTTATCCTCCAGCTATATTTGACATATTATCTTAGCTTACATTCAAGTGCACCAGGAGTAGTTTCTGTTGTCTTTTCAAGCCCAGTGCCACAACATGAGCGTAGGCCTTAACACAGCAGCTTGCTTACGTTTTTCTTCTAAATGTCACAGTGCTGCAGTTCAGAAACTAAAATCCAACACACAAACATGTTCGCACCATTATAAATGTATGGCATTACTCTGCACACTGCATGCTTGTGTGGCCTTTCGCAGGCGTCCTCAGAGACGTGGCATTGACAAACCTACAAACAGTAATTGGGCCATTATGACTCCCTGCAATGGTATTGATTCCACTGTTTTAGGTGCAGGCGGGTAATGGGCGTCTAGACACAAAGGTTCATATTGCAGGCAGTAGGGCTTGTGCACAGTATTAGATACAGTAATCTTTATGTTGTTCATGACTCAGGTGTGTTGTTTTCTGCAGCTCTGCCTATTGGTAATGATGTAATTCGGCACCACATTTGAGCAGTGATTGCACAGTATTTCACTGTGCACTGGGTACATGTTTCCGTATTGTGAGCTGGTATTTTAGCATTGAGAGGTGCCTGGGATAAATCTGTGTAGTTGTATGCAAAAGTTGCCTCACCTAATTGTGCCATGTGACAAAATGTGGGCAACATTGTGCTAATGAGACATTCAATGAGCTTTAATTTTCTGTTTAGTCCTCCTAAGGTACGTCAAGAATTGTTATCAGGCATTGTAAGCTCACACCACTTCAGACTTAAATCAATTCTCTGAATGTTCAGACCTTTTAGTAATCTACAACAACCATAATTTCCTCTAAGAAACTGGCAGAAGAACTTATATTGAAGTGAGGTTCATGCCTACAAAGTAGGAAATGGCTAAAAATTTATCCAAGTGACCTTCCAGTTTCCAGTTTTCACTCTCTGAAATATCAGAGAATTAAATGGAACTGTGAAAGCTGATCCACAAAGCAGGTTTTAAGAGAGTCTTCAGTGTAGGAAACCTACCTGAAAGCTCATCACAAAGGTCAATGCCTGAAGCCTGCAAAACAACACCTGGATAAACCAGGTTCATGTTGTGCACAGAGAGCATTCATACTGGGATTCTGATGAGAACACATTGTTACTTCTCCAGACATTCTCGCTTCTCAGACATTCTCGCTTCTCCAAAGAATGTCTGAACTCTGCCTTGATATGTCAAGGCAGAGTTCAGTCATTCAATGTCAATGGTCAATGGCTGCTCTATCTCACTATCTTCGGAGGTCTGCAGCTTGGGTATGATTTTGGACTCTACCTTCTCCTTGTCACACATCATTCTCATTTATAAATCTGACTTTTACCACCTTCAGCCATAACTCTCTAACGTTCTGCAGGTGAAACCATCATTCAGGTCTTTAATATCTTCTGCCTTGACTACAACAATGGTGTCCTGTGCGGTCTGCTTTCCAGAGGTCCAGACAAGCTATAGTAGGCTGAAAACTAAGTTGCTAAAGTTCTCACTTCCCAACCTTATATATGCTCAATCGCTCCCAGTTAAATTCTGCATCTCCTATGAAATCCTCCTCTTTACTTACAAATCTCCACATGACCTTGGTCCTAGTACTTATTGGGCCTTTTCCTTCTCTATACCTCCCAGACTCTGTGTTCCATGCACAAGGACTTACTTTTCATCCCCCACAGCAAACTGCAGTCTTTTAGGGACAGACTGGCAGCACTCTCTGAAACAGGCTCCCATCTAAGATCTACAATGTCCTGTCTCATGCATTTACAAAAACAGTTGAAATGTCATTTATTCACTGAGTCTTTTGGCCTTTGAATTTTAGTGTTAAGGTACCTTGGGTTCTTTGAAGGGCACTATAAAAATCCAAGTAATTATCGTTTTTAAGATGCAAAACTGTAACATCTGCCTTTGCATGAACTGGGATCCATTGCACTTCCACTTAATTTCAGGAAATATATATTTCTATCTAAAGATATATGCAAATGTCAATTAGTCATCGCATACTATTACACTGGTGCTACTCATAGTAAATGTGGACAAAGTCTCACGTAATGAAAACAGCATAAACATAAACAGCAATTTCTTTTACTCATATTTGAGTAGCTGTCATATAGAAAGCTACTCAAATACCAGAGCTGATGAATAAAAATATGGAACAGGAAATAAGCAAAATTTGCCCACCTTAAGAAAATAAAACTCATCAGAAGTTAACTCGTTCGACAGGACAATGACCTAAAGCACAGCACAAAATTCACCAACTATTTTAAAGAACAGGCTGAAGCGTTATAAGAGGGCTATCACTGAAGAGTGATGAAGTATGGGTGAATATCTTTAAGCCTTTCACAGATGATTAATATAGAGCACTGAACACAAAATCTTTTTAATTATGGCCATGGTTCACTCACTTCAAATACCTTGGGGTGTGAGAAAATCTTTTTATTGATTGCAAAACAGGGAGTTAATACAGAAAAAATAAACAAACTAACATCTTGCCTCTTTCACATTCATTCATTACAAAATGTGCTGCAGAAACCATGTATTTTTTCACTGGTTCCAGAAAGCTTGTCCTACCCAATGTTTAGTTTTGTTGTCTGGTTTTGTGGTTTACTTTGCTTAAAAAAACAAAATCAACTAAATATGTAGTTTGTTAATACATACAACTGTTGATTGAGAAGCACTCCATATGGAAAGGAAAGGAGAAAACATCACAATGGAGTCATCTTTTCCCCAGTTCAATTATCACCAGAGCTAAATCTAATTCCAGTCCCTACAAGAGCTGAATGACTACAATCTGTTCCAGGTTGCTTCCCAACTTTGAAAATCCTGTCACCTGGAGAGCAGAAAGCAGGCGAGTGGGATCTCATCAAAGCCTTGCTGCTGATCAAAATCAAATATTACTGAGGGTTGGTTTCCATGGCAATGATGCGTTGCCCCCTCCATGACATCTGGGGGTTTTAGCTGTGAAGGAGGCTCCCACCCTCCCTGTGTTGTCTGTCTGCCTTCTTGGTCCAAACGTGAGCAGAATAGATGAGTAAGCAGCATCTTGACCACCTTTTCCCGTTGTGTGCATCTACAGAGTTTTGTGCAACAGCTCTTCCATTGGCTGCACGGGGACAGGATGCTGCCTTGTGTGGCAAACATGCTCCTGTCCTGCACAATAGCGTTGGTCCACAGAGAAATGCTGAGGCCATCGATTGCTTTCTCCACTGGGGCACAAATGTGCAACCCGTGAGCCTACAAAATGTCAATGGATATGAATTGTGTAAAGAACTCTTGATCCTCTAATTCAATATCGTAAAGCTTCACAAAAGGTTGCACTGTACGGTAGAATATCAATATCTTGTGAGTATCTTTTGAAGATTGCCAGGATTTATTTGTATTTCTACACAGCAGCAACTTATAGACACAGTTAAGTACAGATATGCGCTACAAACATGCAGCAAATATATACAAAAACTATGCTACAAATACAACAACTGCAAGCTGCATTGAGAAGCTTTTAAGCTTTTATGGATTATATGTATGGGACATACAGGTTCTAGAGACTAGATTTTGGTATGTCACCTGAGGGTTTTGTTGTTTACAATATAGTGGATGGAACTTACAGTGCTAAAAGTGGTTGATTTGTTATATTTTGTTGTCAAGATTTCAGTGTTCCCTGGAAATCCCATTAGTTGAGTAATGCAGTTCCACCCTTTTCTGTGCAAACAGCTAAATTTCAGTATCTGGTTGTTTGTTTTTGCACTGTATTGAGGTCACAGGGCCACCAGTGCCTTCCCGCTTTATGCAATGACAACCGTTCTCAACAGCACATTCTGCTGCGTTCCCACCTTCTGCCTGCAGTATTCATCTGAGTGCTGCCATGATGAAACACACATTATAATGCTTACAAGAACATGGCCCCAGGCTCTTTTAGCAGCATCAGTCACCTACCATCAAGTCAGAGCTGCTTCTAATGGGTGAAAATAGGAACCAGACTCATCTGCACAAAGACAAACCTACAGGAACAGAGTATGGCGGACATTAAGATTTAAATGGACATGTAGAATTTGGCTCAGTGTGTTCATGATCAAGCTTTCATGCTCAGCTCTATGGTCCTTTGTTAAGTCTGTCACAGATGTTTCTAAACGTGTGTGGGGGAGGGTGTGATGATTTTTACCGTGGTCTACTGATCTCCTCACTACATTAAGCCAGGTCATTTGTAATTGCCACTAAGGCTGCTGGCAGCAAATGAATGTGTAGAAAACAGGGACAGACAGACAGACAGACAGACACAAACACACACACATTCAGCAGTGTTTTGTCTGCATATGTGTTCAACTGATAGAATACTTAATGCTACTTACATGTCAATTTTGAATTTCCATATTTTCCAGGTGTTCATCTGTAAATAGCATCCACTTTATCATCAAAAGTCTTGTTTTTTCCTGAAAGCTCAGGTGGATCTGCTCTAAAACAAAGAGACAAACACCTACCTTTAAGACAAATTATGATTCACATTTAAAAAAAAAAAAAAACAGAAGGAAAAAAAAGACGCTCTGCAGTATTTAAAATTACACTTTTCCTGCTGGTTATGTGAAAAATGTATGTCAGTGTCCAGTTTATTTTGTCTGTACATGTAAATGACAAAAAAAGCTGCCCTGCACTGAATTCTTTAGGACAGTGTAAATTTTGAGGGATGATCGTTATGTTGGCTGATATTCTTTGCTTTTATGAATGCAGTGTATTGAAGTTATGTTGCAACTTTCCAGAAACAGATTTTACAAACAACTAAACAGCAGAGCATGAAGACACTTCTCCATTTAATCACCATCATTTGCTTATTTGTGATGCTACTTTGACCTCCAGAAGTCGTGCAGAAAAATTGTAATGGCATTTGAGCCCTTGTGCTAAACAAATGTCATGGGATTACACCATTTCTACCCTAATGTATGCATTTTTTACTATTAGTACACACTGGAGTTCATAGATGCCAACAGCAATACATCTGTGATAGATCAATATCAGTTGACCTGTATTTCACTCTCTATTAATTAAGACAACTGGAGCAGCCAGTAATGTGTGAGCAGTGGAAGGAGGAGAAGACCTACAGCCTCCATCTTTAGTTGTCATGACAAGCACACTCAAGTTGTAATCATCAGTTTTATCTTGAACATAACATTGAAAAGAAGACTGATGTTTCCATTTTTCTCACGTCAGTCTGTTCTGTAGGATACGGCGCTGATTAAGTCAGATAGAGCATGTAGTTCATTTAAAATGACATTTGACAATCTGAAAGGACATTAGGGCATCAGATGTGGGCTGGCAATTAGATTAGCTGATATTCATGTCTTGCATCAACTAATGCTATGATTCAATGCAGACTTGTGACAAATTCAAGGAAAAATCTAAAACCCATAGTGAGTGCACCTGGCAGCTTTGCAGTGGTATAGGGAGCTTAGCTTGAGTTCAGCTGTCCCCTGAGAGGGAACAATTACTGCAAATCAATACAAACTTTTTCTGAATGATAGCCTTTATCTGAATATAAAAGATTTCTACCCTGATTGCTGCATGGTTGCTTCCATGAAAAGAATTTGAGCATGGCGGGTCTCTGTGAAAAGGATGTGATTCATTTGCTATTGCTATGGCCTTCATAATCATCTGAGCTTAACTTAGGTGAAGACTTATGGGAGATTTTAGAATAAGAGTGCAAAAACAAAGAAAAAAACTCACAAAGCTTGCAGTTGTAGTAACGGAGTGATTTTTCTGCTCACAAAAAGACAAAACATTTAATTCCATCTACAATTGTTATATTTTTAGGTTTCTTCAGCTGTTTTTTTCTTTGATGGGGAAACATAAAATGACAGGAGATGAAGGGCTTTAATTTAAGCGGATGGCGGTTAAACAGTTGAAGGGAATAATAAGGCATGTGTGGGTGTATGGGTGTCGGTGTGCTGGAGGGGAGTATAATTGAATACACAGAAGGCCTCATTCTGTCCCGTCCATTGTCTTAATTGTTGTACTACTCTGTTTTGCAGACACTGTCCTATGATTGCTGAAGGAGAAGCAGAATAGAAACATAGTTTGTACATGTTCAGTGGCTTGCAGCACCACTTGCAGGTTCAAAACCATAAATGCAGCCTACTGGACAACATTAGCTTAAGTGGTCATTAAGACTTAGACCTTAAGTGTGTGGAAAAAAGAGGCACTACAGTTCTGCACACATCACATGGCTTTCTGTGAAGGAAAAAAAAAGCAGCTAGGAAACAAGGAAAAACAGGAGTGTTTGACCATTTGTTAGACATGCCTGACTTGTTCCGGTCCTTAAAGGTGGTTGTCCATCAGTGTCCACAGAAACAAATGTGACTGGCTACTTAAAAGTCCCAAAGGTTTATGGTTATTAATTATAGCAGATCAGGCATTGCTAATCCAGGTGTAGGTAATTAATAGTTGTCAGAGGTGGAGGACGAGGAATTCAGCAGGTCCATAAATCTACTCCTTTAAAGGAAAGAGACAAACACAATATCCACATTTCAAAACTTAGTTCTATCCTTTATTAAAGTGTGTTTTGTTTTATAGGAAGCTTTTCTACAAACTTTTTATCCCTTGGTTATGTGTGGTAATAATTAACCAGTGTATTTTCAGGACTGATGCTGCAGAGGGGACTCTACACAGAAGGGAATTCATTGCAGGCTGTTATTCTCTTTTGTGTATCTTCATGCTAAGCCTGAGGATATGGGAGGATTCTTGTGCAAAAGAAGAGGAATCTCCCCTTTATTCACTATCACACAAGTTTTGGGAAAGCAAACGCATCTCAATGAAGATGAATTATTCCTCGCTGAGAATCTATGCTTTGATTTCTCCCTAATCGAACTCAAGTTTGGCTGCACTGAAGTTCTGAGGCACAACAACACATGCATTTTTCATAAAAGACAGATCATGGAAAGCAGTTCGGACTGGAATAGCGGTGACATATTTTGTGCTGAATACACCATGCATATTTCATAGTGAAAAATGTTTTCTCCCCAGCAGCTCTGTCAATGCTCAGGCTCAGAGGATTCAGAAGAGATCGAGTGTTGCTCTCCCCACCACTTGGCAGTGTGGGAAAGTAGAGGTTCTACTGCTAACCATACATTTTTATACATAAATCATCAACATAAAATCATAGTCATCTTAAATCCCTGTTGTTTTATCAGAATTTCCACAAGCTATAAAGTCAGCAGACCACCACACCACTCTACAAAAGACAGAAAAGAGCAGCAACTGTCACGGCTGGGGCAGCAGTCGTGTGGTGTTGTGAGAAAAGGACCCAAAATGCAGATACTTGCTGGGGTGTGAGTGAGCGTTTATTTATAGTGATGGCAAAGTACAAAAACAGGACATAAGGAACAGGGAGCAACTAAAACCTAGACTGGGAAAAACTAATGAACAAACCTGAAAACATAAGGACACGGGAAGATACACAGAGATGACACAGAGAATGGAGAGCAGAGAGACGCGAAGGTTTACCAAATTACACAGATGAGCCAACAACGAACACAGACAGGCACACACTATAAATACACACAAGGTAACAAGGGAATGACACACCAGAGGGCAACACAGCTGAACCTAATTAGACACAACGAGACACAGACCTTCAAAGTAAAACAGGAAACTCACAGACTGTTTTACAACACAAACTCAGGGACACGAACAGAGCACAGGGGCGAGAACACAGGTAGGAGTAATAAAGCACTAAACAGAAGAACCAAACCCTAAGAACTAATACAAAATCAGAAGAAACTAGAAAGTAATAACAATAAACTCAGAACGCTGGGTCAGCGACCCAGGACAATGACAGCAACACAGGGAAAAGGTGAAAAGTGGAAAAAAGGTATGCCTGTCTGTGTGTGTGGGTGGGTGAGTGGTTCTAAGCTAAAAATTATTTTTCTGTTATTTTATCAGTGATAAAATCTCAATTTTAACATTTTTATTTACTAATAACAAATCATGTGTTGATTGCTACAGTTCCTAGTCCACCATATTCAGTGTGAGTGTCATGCAAACCTAGAGATGAGATGAACTGATGTTCCAGCAAATGAAAAGGGGAGACTGGGACAATATATACACAACAGGGTGATCAGGAAAGTGGAAACAGCTGGGATAACAGGAGGAACAAATCAGGCATAACAAGACAGAGGAAGTGAAACTGAACACAATGCACATGAGATGAGGGACTGTCAAAAGAAGGCAGGAAACAAAGTGAGAAGAAGACCAAAACACACAACTTGATGTGGGAAGAGTAACAAACACATGACAGACAGACATGATCGGCCCAAAAGATGGAGGGAGAGAGCGAGGGAAAGACTAAGGGACGGGTTGGGGAGACTACCAGGACACTAAAGACATAACACAGGCACGAAGACTATGACAGATGGGACATGACAACAGGACCGACTTGGTAAGGTAGAAACTAACACAATGAAAGGACTGAGGGACAAGAGGGAAACACAAAAGGAACTAAACAATGTAAAATAAACATGAGTTGCCTGAAATAAAACAAGAAAACTAAACAAGGAAACATAACCCACTATTAACTATAAGCAAAACAAAAATAAACACACAAGTCCAGAACACAAAACCCTAAACACTGGGTCAAAGACCTAGAACCATGACAGTGGGCTGGCTGGAGATTACTTGTTATTCAGTTCTTTTTGTCATTTTTCTGTTGAATACATTTAAATCTATTGTGTTTTACACCACTCACTGCATTTAATCATTAATTATTCATCACTGGCTTCCACAGCGTGTCTTTGTCCTGTCTTCCTACCTCACACCCAAGCGGTCATTGCAGATGGCTTCCTTTCCCTGAGCCTGGTTCTGCCAGAGGTCTCTTTATTTTAAAAGGGAGTTTTCCATCTCACTTTGACAAAAGGTCCCTTCTTATCAGCATCTATGGAGAGGCACCTACCCACACCTTTTTCAGGTGAGTTGGACAAATGTGCAGGATATCAAACCCCGTGTTCACTTTTTTTCTGCCAGCAGAGGCACCCATACGAGGAAGATGGAGCGAAAATAACTTTCTTTGTGCAATTACTGTGTGATTGTACGATCAAGTGAGCTCAGACTGCTCTTAAAGCCAACCCAGAAATTGCTTACTCTGAGTTTCTAAGTTTAGGAATGTGTTTGACAAAGGCTCCAGCAAGACAGCAGCCGCACATCGTTTGCTAAACCTTAAAAAAAGAAGATGGAGTATGGCTGACTACTCTATTGATTTCTGGATTCTGGCCGAGAAAACTGGCTGGGGAACAGAGGCTCTGAAAGGTATGTTATTAAACAATGTCTGTGATGAATTAAAAGATTAACTAATCATGTAGGAGTTACCTGCCTCCCTCGATTCCCTTATGTCACTGTGCATAAGAGTGAACGATCGGTTACGAGCATGGCGGAGCGTGCAAAACTACAGCTCCCAGCCTCATAGCCGGCCTCCGGCAGAGGTGTGGCTGAATCCCGGCACTCTCTTGAACACGAGGGGAAAAATGACGGTGAGCAACCTATGTAGATTGGACACTCACGCCAGCTGAATGACACTGCCGCCTGGCTTCCGGTGAGTGTCTATATTGTGGTCGGAAGGGACACTTTATTTCCATCTGTCCATCATGAGCAAAAGGGTGCACCCATCAGTAATGGTAGGAGTACCGGTGGGCGAGATAGATACCAACAATTCTCCTCCAAGACTGATGTTGCCTGCTAAACCAAGGTGAAACGCATGCATGTCTGGGTGGGGGGAGGAGTGTCATATGAACTGTCTCTGATCCACCACTGCCACTAAATTCTGCCTCTAATCCATCCTTGCCTTCTGAATCATCTAATCTCACCTCTAATCTCATCTCCATCATGATTTAGCTGAGGTGTTCAAGAAGGATAGGGCATTGTCATTACCCCCGCAGCCATATGACTGGGCGATTGATTTGTTCCCCGAAACCCCACTATCCATGAGCCAGCTATACAGTCTCTCCCAACTGGACTACATAACGGACTCACTGGTGGCAGGCATTATTCGGCCCTCCTCATCTCCGGTAGGAGCTGGTTTCTTCTTCGTGGAGCAAAAAGACAAATCTCTTAGGACATGCATTGATTACCGAGGACTGAATAACATAACTGTAAAGAACAAATATCCACGGATGATCTGATATCCTTGTGTCGCAATATCCACTGCCTCTTCTCTCCTCTGCCTTTGAGCTCCTCCAGGGGGCGAATGTTTTCAGCAAGTTGGCCTATCATCTGGTAGGCATTCGTGAAGGAGATGAGTGGAAAACTGCCTTCAATACTCACCTGGGCCACTTTGAGTATTTTGGTGATGCCGTTTTGATTAACCAATGTGGCGGCTGTGTTCCAGGCCTTGGTAAACTGTGGGATTTCATCAACCCTTTTGTTTTCGTCTACCTAGACGACGCCTTGATCTTCTCCAGGTCAGTCTCTGAACATGAAAGCCACGTCAGACAGGTACTCCAACGATTACTTGAGAACAGACTCTTCATAAAAGGGGAAAAATGTGAGTTTCATGCACAAACTGTGTTGCTTCTTGGCTACATGATTAAACAGGGAAATCTGAGACCAGGCCCAGTAAAAGTTAAGGCTGTCAAAGACTGGCTCGAACCCACAGACTGCCGGCAGCTCCACCATTTCCTTAGTTTTGCAAACTTTTACCACTGTTTCATTAGAGATTTCAGAAAGATAGCTTTACCACAAACCCCTCTAACATTTCCTAAGGTTCTGTTTCAGTGGGATCAGTCTGCCCAAACTGCATTCACTCACCTTAAGGAACTGTCGCCTCAGCTCCCATCCTGTCCCAGCCAGATCTGAGTCTGCAGTTTGTGGTGGAGGTGGACGCCTCTGATTCTGGGGTGGGGGCTGTACTCTCTCAGCAAAAGAATGGTAAGCTTCACCCTTTTCTCTCGTCATCTTACCCCTGCAGAGTGGAATTATGACATCGGGGATTGGGAGTTGCTTGCCATCAAGCTCGCTCTGGAGGAGTGGAGGCATTGGTTGGAGGGCACAGCTGAACCTTTCATCGTGTGTACCGACCATAAGAACCTGGCATACCTGCAGTCAGCTAAGCGACCTGAACGCCCGGCAAGCCAGATGTGCCCTGTTTTTCACCTGTTTCTGTTTTTTGATTACCTACAGACCGGGATCTCACAAAGTCAAGCCAGACGCCTTGTCACACCAGTTTTTCATCACCGACAACGAACAGGCCCAGCACCAGCACCAGTACTGCCTGTCTCTTGCTTAATCGGAGCCGTCACCTGGGAAATAGAATCGAGAAGCCCAGCAAACCAACTTGGACCCTGGAAATGGTCGGCTTTTCAGTCCTGTCTCCATCCGGTCTCAGGTACCTCACTGTGCTCACACAGCCCACCTCACCTGTCACCCTGGGGTACACTGCACCACTACCTTCTTACAGCGCTACTTCTTTTTGTCTACACTGTCCCGGGATGCCCACGAATAGATGACCACCTGTTCAACCTGTGCCCAGAATAAGCCATCAAATCATCTTGCGGGATTACTGCAACCTCTGTCAACGCCTCCCCGGCCCTGGTCACACATTGCCCTGGATTTTGTCACCAGCCTATTCCTCTCAGCAGGTAACAACACAATTCTTACTATTGTTGATCATTTCTCCAAAGCAGCACATTTTGTGGCCCTACCCAAGCTTTATACTGCCTTAGAGACTGTGCAGCTACTCACCAAGCATGTTTTTTTTTTGCCTTCATGGAAGGACATTGTTTTGGGCCAGAAACCGCAGTTTACTTCTCAGGTCTGGAAGGAGTTCTGCTCCTTAGTCCAAGGTCAGTCTCTCTTCTAGGTTTCATCCACAGAGTAGCAGGCAGACGGAGCGTGCCAATCAAGAGCTGGAGGCCACTCTGCCCTGCGTCGCCTCATCCAATCAGGTCATCTGGAGTGAGCAGCTGCCTTGGATTGAGTATGCTTATAACACCGCTCTAACCACATTTGAGACCTTTTGGGTTTTCAACCACCACTTTTTCCCAGAATCAAAGGTGAGTATTCTGTTCTGCCTCTTCAGTCTCATCTGCGCAGGTATGGTGGGCCACTCGGTCAGCGCTGCTGCGCACCAAGGAGCGCAACAAGCGCAGACCAGCACCGAGCTCCCGCACCAGAATACTCTGTCGGCCAGGTTTGGCTCTCCACACGTTTCTTCCCGGTACGTTCAGAATCCAAGAAGCTCACCTCATACTATATTGGATCTTTTGAAGTCTCAGTTCTGGTAAATCCTGTCTCTGTAAGACTCAAACTCCCACGCAACATGAGGAATACACAATGTTTTGCACATCTCACAAGTGAAGTCTATTCTCTCCAGTCCGTTGTGCCCTCATTCCAGGCTCCCTCCACCCACCCAGGTCGTGGATAGGCTTCCTATGGGCAGAAATCTGTGCCATCAGAAACTGAATTTGAATAAGTTAAATTTGAATCTGAATTGTAACTTGAATAAAAGCTTTTGAAAACTGAATTTGAATTAGTCTAATTTGAAATTGAATTTATGGTTTGAAAATGATCATCACTAAATTGAAATTGAATTTTATATATCGAAAATGAATTCATTTGCTTTGAAACTGCATTTTATCCTTTAAAAATTCAGCTCTCGAATAATTTCAGTTTCACTCTCACCATTCAGTTTCAGTTCTACAATTCAATTTCAGTTCCAAAATTCAGTTTTTTGGAACTTACTTCCGGTTCCGGTTCAAGAGTAAATGAGCGCAGATTAATAGAACTACGTTTTACCAGCGGGCCGAAAGTGTTACTGACGGGAATCTACAGCGTCTTGAGGTGAATTAAGACTTCAGAAGTCATTCGTCATGTCGAATGACCAGCGGATAAACTCTCAGGTTGGTAATAAATGTATTAGAACAAGCGTCATGTTAACAATTGATAGCCGTACAGTAACTTTTATGCTTATTGTAGCTGTTAGCTAAAAACGCTAATTTAGCCTAGTTTGCCCTGATTTAGCTTTGACAAACAAATATGATCGACTGTTTCTAGTAGAAATCCAAAGTTGTCATCTTGTACCCTGTCAGAGCCCTGTATGCTTGCAGAGACCCCTACAGTAGGGAAACATGCAAAACAGCGTCCAAACCTTTGTATTTCAGCTTTATTTATGTCTTACACAGCATCCCAACTCTTTAGCTAACTTAATAACTTTAGCTAAAGTAAATAGTTAGTCTAATTCATTAGTGCAGCATTACTGGATCACCTGTTTGAAGTGATATAATATGATATACAACTATCACTGAAGCAGCAAACTTTGTAAATAAACAACACTTCTCATTCTCTAAACGTTTGGCCACAGCTGTAGATTATACTATCAGTGCTTTTTCACTCTTGACAATAATTACATTTCTAAATTCTCTTTGTGCATTTACAGGTAAACAATATCTAATATTTTATCTAAATGACTGCTTTGTCTTTGAAAAGGTAAAGAGCCTGAGGCCGGTGACAGTCCAGTTCTACTCCAAGTACATCCTTACGGTGGCTCACAGGACAAGGCTACATTCCTGTCCTGCCAGAGAGAAGAGAAACTTCAGAGTCTTCATGCAGTTCAACCACACCTGTCATATTCCATATGACAGGGGTCTCAAACTCCAGTCCTCGAGGGATGCATGCAACTTTTCCATGTGTCCCTGGTGCAACACACCTGAATACAATTAGTAGGTCATTAGCAAGAGTATAGAACTTGACTGCATGCTGAGGTGGCAACCCCTAACCCTACCTACTCAAGTAAATTTAAGTAAATATATGTATTTGGAAACATATACTTCTAAAATACTTTTATTGCACCATGTTCATTCACTCATGAGCTGCTGTAACGTGAATCAAATGGCTGAATTGCCAACTCAGCATGCATTCAAGTTCTATACTCTTGCTAATGACCTACTAGGTGTGTTGCAACAGGGACACATTGAAAAGTTGCAGGACAGTGGCCCTCGAGGACTGGAGTTTGAGACCCCTGCCATATGGTGTTCATGCAGTTTTCTACCCCACAGTTACAGCATGTCTGACTGCCTGGTCAGGATATGCAAAAATATATGAGTTTAAGCATGTGATGACAAAGGCCTTCCATTATGGTGTTTGTCATCACATGTCACAGACATCTGGATGATCATTTGGAATAAACAAAAAACTTGTTACTTCATCTTTTATCTTTATTATTATTATTATTGTTCTTATTTTACATTTTTCATTGTTAGGCATTAGGTTTATTTATAGTAGTCCTTTCCAACTTCTTTCCCTCTTCCATGTTACTGTGTCAGCATCTGTTTGGGGTTGGGAGTGGAACAGAAAGTAAGGAAATCCAAAGTGCCATTAAAACCAGGAGAGGTTCTTATATTTCAGAAGAAGGGATTAATTCAAAAGAAATGACCTCAATGCCATATTTTATTTAGGAACCCTAGAGAGCACTTTGCAAAATAACACATTCTTATAATTTCACCCTCAGATGAGCCAAGCTACGACTGTCAGGGAAGGTGATGTAGGTACAGAGCATGTGAGAGTGGATAAGTTAATGTCTCTTGTCTAGATGAAGGCACAAGAGGGATCAATGGCAATGCGTAGAGATTCAGTATCTTCAGTCTTCAGTGGACACTCCATTTCTGGCACAAAACACCTGTAAAAGATGGTCGATTTAGGAGGTGACCTGACAACTTCAGCCTGTCAAACATAGCAATGGAGCAGTATGTTTAAAAAAAAAAAAAAACTAAGCATGCACTCAGTACCCTAAGAATTATTATGGTAGTTAAACACAGTGATAGTCACATATCATATCACTTCAAACGGAGGTGATCCAGTAATGCTGCACTAATGAATTAGACTAACTATTCACTTTAGCTAAAGTTATTAAGTTAGCTAAAGAGTTGGGATGCTGTGTAAGACATAAATAAAGCTGAAATACAAAGGTTTGGACGCTGTTTTGCATGTTTCCCTACTGTAGGGGTCTCTGCAAGCATACAGGGCTCTGACAGGGTACAAGATGACAACTTTGGATTTCTACTAGAAACAGTCGATCATATTTGTTTGTCAAAGCTAAATCAGGGCAAACTAGGCTAAATTAGCTTTTTTAGCTAACAGCTACAATAAGCATAAAAGTTATTGTACGGCTATCAATTGTTAACATGACGCTTGTTCTAATACATTTATTACCAACCTGAGAGTTTATCCGCTGGTCATTCGACATGACGAATGACTTCTGAAGTCTTAATTCAGCTCAAGACGCTGTAGATTCCCGTCAGTAACACTTTCGGCCCGCTGGTAAAACGTAGTTCTATTAATCTGCGCTTGTTTACTCTTGAACCGGAACCGGAAGTAAGTTCCAAAAAACTGAATTTTGGAACTGAAATTGAATTGTAGAACTGAAACTGAATGGTGAGAGTGAAACTGAAATTATTCGAGAGCTGAATTTTTAAAGGATAAAATGCAGTTTCAAAGCAAATGAATTCATTTTCAATATATAAAATTCAATTTCAATTTAGTGATGATCATTTTCAAACCATAAATTCAATTTCAAATTAGACTAATTCAAATTCAGTTTTCAAAAGCTTTTATTCAAGTTACAATTCAGATTCAAATTTAACTTATTCAAATTCAGTTTCTGATGGCACAGATTTCTGCCCATAGCTTCCAACCTACTCCTTTACTTGCATCATGGACTTTAGGTGGGGTTAGGGAGTTCCAGTACGTGTTGGACTGGGAGGACTACGTCACTAAAGAGCGCTCCTGGATCCCGCGGGCTGCTGTCCTGGATAAGACAATGTTGCGGGACTCTCATTGCCAGTATCCTGACAAGCCTGGTGGGTAACCGGAAGACCCCTGCATCTCTTCGACTGGCTCAGCGTCAGCCCATATGTTGTTATTGTTTTTCTCCGCTCTCTCTATCTCGCTCTCCTATCTCCTGCCTGGCTGGGCGGAACTCGTCACAGGTTCCTGCCATAACCCCCTGCCGCTCATTAACCTGGTTTTCTGGCCACTGTTTAAGGCAGTGGCTCAGGACTTCTCGTCGTTGGATCATTGAGTAACCTGAGTCAGTGCAGCCCCAGCAAATCCTAGGCTCTGTACGAATCACTTGCTTGTTTCTGACCGTGTGTTTCCCTGTACATAGGTACCCTGGACCTAATCCTGTTTACCTTCCCTGGATTCCTGAATTTGGCAGTGTGGCGTAGAGCGAGAGTGTGTTTTCGCAGAAGATGACTGTGGAGTGTACATTGGAGAGGAGCATGGCGTGTGTGATAGTGACTTTGTGTATGGACCTTCCCCCTCCTTCCCGTGGAACCCCGACCTATTTTCTTGAAATTCAACCCCGACCAGTGATGGGAATAACGGCATTACAAGTAACGGCGTTACTTTCTTCAGTAACGAGTAATCTAACTAATTACTATTCCTATCGTTACAACGCCGTTACAGTTACTAACAAGGAAACGCGGTCCGTTACTATTTTTCAACAAACAGACGGTTGAAGCTGTGTTCAGCTTACCACATCTTATATCAGCTGCAGGAAGTAGCTGTAAGTAATCTGGGTGCTACGGCTTTAAGCAGCTGCGCGCGCTCCCGCGGACAGCAATCACGATCACTGTCTAGCACAACACCTGGAGCTAAGGGGCAAAACAATGCAGGAGTGCTGCTGTTTGACTGAGGAAGAATAAAGTAGTCGTGGTAAGTCAATCACATGACCATTTAAAGACAAAGCAACAAGGTGATATATACCAGTTTATAAATTGTGTTGATAGGCCACGTAAAACCAGAGTCGTGATAAACAAGATATACACGGCGTTTTTACCTCAATAGTTTTGCCACGTTAGCGCTAGCAAGCGCTCTCTGCTTATGAGCAAAAAACCAAAACAAAACAGGGGAAGTTTTAGGAGTGACGGCGAGAGAGAGAGAGAGAGAGAGAGAGCAGAAAAAGAGAGAGAGCGAGTTTTGAGATGTGAGAGATTTGTGACGTTTAGCGTGTTTGGAGTGTGTAGTTAATGTGTTGTCTTGTGTAGTTAGTGTGTAGTGTTGTGGATAGTTTTGTGCTGTGTGTTAGAAAAATGAGGCGACTGCTGTCTCCAGGTAGAAACAGGAGTGATACACCTGCTGCTGTCAGACCTGCAGGTATCAGGCTGTGATGTTCTCCTTTATAGTGGACAGACATTATGTTTTTGGAGTGGCACAAATAATTTGTGGATTCTTATTGAAGAACAGCTGATTGTTCTGTAAATAGTTTGAAATGGTTATTTAAAAAATCAAGGTAAATGGATGCAAATAAATTTGTTGTTTGCAAAACTTGTGCATAGGATTTTAAAATTGACAATTAATATTTGCATTTGAAGTTATGAAATATGATTCATTAAACATGTTTATGGTTGTTACAGTAAAAATATAACTTTTTCTACTCTGATTTTATGGTTTTTGTCTGATTTTAGATCAATTCTGGTTATACAGTTTGTCAAAATGAAAACATGACTGTAAATTCAGACACGTAATGTTGTGCTAAAAAGAATGATACCAAACAAGGCAAAGCAAATAGTTTTTAAAGGTAAAATGTGGAGGGAAAATCAAGAGTAGTAAAAAAATGGCCAATTATGCCCTGGACCCCAGAGGGTTAAACGTTCTTTTTTTTTTTTTAAGTAACGCAATAGTTACTTTTCCAAGTAATTAATTACTTTTAGAATATTGTAACTCAGTTACTAACTCAGTTACTTTTTTGAAGAAGTAACTAGTAACTATAATTGAATTACTTTTTCAAAGTAACTTGCCCAACACTGACTCCGACCCCGCACTTTGTATATATTTCACCTGGTGATTGTAAATAAACTTTTGACTTTCATTCTAAGAACTCTGAGTCTGCACTTGAGTCTGTTCGATCCCGTGACAGTTTCTTTGTTTTTATGACAAGTGGTCTAAATATGGTCTAAATATGTTAAACTCATGGACCCATCATCAACTTTTATGTAGCAGTTACATTTTGTTTTTTATTTTACTGTGTGTATTATTTATTTTATTTTATTTTATTTTATTTTTATGCAGTGTGATTCAAAAAGTCAAATTTGAGTGTTTTCACAAAAATGGTAGCAACGTTTTGACTTTTTTGCAAAGTGTAGCCAAACACAAAAAATTGCATTTAGGTGAAATGTGGTGGATTACTTATATATAATGGCAAATTCTCATCTGCCAACAGAGCACCACAATTGCTCACATCACCTCTCAGCTATCATCTGCTGCAGTTTGTCACAACCCATAGCATCCCACTGACTCACCAGCTGACAGCTCTGGGACCCCACTGAAGGGAATCAGATGGATTGTGAGCACAGCTATGTGTGCCAAATTGAATGGCGCACACTCGTTTGTGAAATATACATTTTCATATAAAAGCTGACAAAGAAATTTTATCTCAAACCAGGGAATCGCTGAGGTATCATCACTGGAGAAAATAAATTGTTACCCGCTCTGTGGCAGCGTGTGACAGTTTTTGAATAGGGTAGATAATGGCTTTATCATCGCACCATAAAGAACAGCCATATTAAAATAAGTGACAAGCAGTGCAACACAAAGGGCACGAGAGCTGCGGATATTGGATGGGCCGGCAGAGAAGAATCAATGGAATCATGTGAAAAACTGCGCAAACATCATCTGACAAGACACAAATTGTCAGAAGTAAAAACAAGTTTCAGAAGTAAAAATGATAAGATTTCATAGCTGTTAGAGAAAAAAAAGATTCCCCAAAATTTAGCTCACACTTGGTAGTTGCCTGGTGGAGAAAGGATCGCTTGGAGTATTGAATTTCTGTGCCACACCACTCTAATGCATCTCATTATAGCTAAACCAAATAATCAGCAATCAGCTGCCTCTGAAAATGAAACTTCACCAGGCTGAATTTACTACAACCTAAAACCTTGCTCTTTATCAAAAAACTTTAAACATGCACAACAATAAATGCACATTTTTAATAGGGGTGCAACGATACACAAAATTCACGGTTCGGTTCGATACTTTGGTGTCACGGTTCGATATTTTTTCGATACAAAAGAATATTCATGTCTTTTTAATTTGTCATTTATTATAATTATAAATATATATTTTAACTCAAAAGTACAGTTTTTAAATTTAATGTTGCTGAAACAACAAAATAATAATAATAAAAAAATCTATCTGATCGAGAAATCACTCATCTTTGGAAAAGAGAGTTTATTACAGAGAAATGGCTCTTTCCAAAATAAAAGCTATACTATACGCTTCTTCTGGGGTATACTCTCAGCAGCATATTAAACATATCAGGTCCCCATAAGGAGAATCATGTGCTAACGGCTGTCTAAATAACTCGGGTAAAGTTTGTAGCGTGCGTGCTTGTTGTTTTTGTCTGCTTCCACTTGTCTTTGCACTAGGATGATGTCGGAGTAAATGTGCAGTCATATTCGTTGTGTTCCCACTAGTGCTGTCAGCGTTAATCTCGTTAAAATGACATTAACGCCATAACGTGGCAAATCTCCATTAACGAGTTACCGCGGATCGCCCCGTGCGTGGGGCTGGACGGCGTCAACACGTTAACAAGCTAACTGCACTAACGCACTAGTTCCCACCAATTGAGCATTGCGTGGCACATCCGACATACTGTTTTACTTTTGTCCATGACGCGTTTACCATCAGGGTCATACTTCACATGAAAACCAAGATAGTTCCAAACGCCAGATCTGAATGAGGGTGGGAGAGGTTCAATTTCGGGTAGCGTTGAGGCAGTTGCCATGTTGCAACGAGCTTAGCTTCTGTCTTGCTAGCTTGCGCTGCGCTCAGTGGATCTGCACTCGACAGTGCAGCCTAGGCGGAGTAGTCGAACGCAGATCCACTGAGCGCTCAACACAGACAGCATCATCAGAAGAAAAGTTGATAAAATAAATAAAAAATTTTGTATTGTTCGATACATATGCATACCGAACCGAAAGCACTGTATCGAACGGTTCAATATCGATACGAGTATCGTTGCACCCCTAATTTTTAACATAGTGATCACTTGGTTCAACTAATAACTGGAAAACATATCATTAATCATATTTTTAAATATATTTATTTTGAAAAGAATAAGACAAGTAATTGTTTATGGTATATTTAATAAATCATTATGATATTGCTTTAAATTAAAATCTGGACTGTTTTCAGATGTAAACAAAAGATATTTTGAGGGATTTGCATGCCAAATGGAAATTGTACCTCAAACATGGAATTCATTTACTAAATAACCTTACATGTACCCTTAAGATGACTTTAATTCTTTAATTAACAAGCAAAATCAGGGCTTCACACCATGAATTAATGCATTTAAATGTTTTAAGGTATTTTAAATGGTTTAGATGCACAATAAATGTTATCTAAAAAGAACAAAAGTTGAAACTCCATCACAATGCAGATAAATAAACTTTAAAAATCCTTTAATTTTGTTATAAAATAGAATTTCAAAAATAGAGATCTGGCCACAAATGGATATTAAATATTGGCAAACAATCATATATTATTATTTTTTGTTGTACCAAGTGATTTAAGCAAGCACTTTGTGGTAATATATGTATTTTCTTATCTAGTTGTAATACAGTGATGTAATTCAGTAATTCAGCTATGTAAAAAAAAAAATATATATATATATATATATATATATATATATATATATATATATCCTGCCTTCGATCGAGAAGGCGGGAGAATAAACCAGCTGTTCTCCACTGAACCAGCCAAGGTGTACTCTCAGTGGCAGGGGAACAATATGGGAACAGCACCACCAAGGCTGGATACGGAACAATACTGGAAGAGCATATGGGAGAAGGATGCAACCCATAACGGCAATGCTCAGTGGCTAGTGGATCTGAGGGCAGACCACAGCAACCTCCCCGAACAGGGTCCAGTAACCAGGTGCCTAGAACTATACAAGATCAACAGGACCCTAAGAGCCTTCATCAGGAACTCAGCGGGGATGTGGCGTACAACACTAGAGGCCAACTTCAAGCCCATAGCACAAGTCACCATCAAGTGCGGGATCTACCAAGGAGATGCTCTGTCCCCACTGCTGTTCTGCATATCCCTTAACCCCCTGAGTGAGATCATTGACAAGACTGTCTACGGATACCGACTACGGAATCGAACAGTTGTCAGCCACCTCCTGTACATGGATGACATCAAGCTGTATGCCAAGAGTGAACGAGACATCGATTCACTGATCCCCACCACCAGGATATATGACACCGGAATGTCGTTCGGACTGGAGAAGTGTAGTCGGATGATAACAAAGAGAGGGAAGGTAGTCAGAACTGAGGGGATTGAACTACCAGAAGGCAACATTGCAGACATACAGGACAGCTACAAGTACCTGGGCATCCCACAGGCAAATGGGAACCATGAAGAGGCCGCTAGGAAAGCTGCAACCACCAAGTACCTGAAGAGGGTCAGGCAAGTCCTGACGAGTCAGCTGAACGGTAAGAACAAGATCCGGGCAATCAACACCTACACCCTGCCCGTGATCAGGTACCCGGCTGGGATAATAAGCTGGCCAAAGGAGGATATAGAAGCCACTGACATCAAGACTAGAAAGCTCCTGACCATGCATGGAGGGTTTCAACCCAAGTCCAGCACCCTGAGGCTGTACACTAAGCGGAAGGAAGGAGGCCGGGGACTGGTGAGTAGGGTGACCAACCGTCCTCTTTTCCCAAGACATGTCCACTTTTCACGTTCTACTCGGGGCGTCCGGGAGGATTTTTGAGATTGATGAAAATGTCCGGGTTTTTCTATAGGCCTACAGAGGAACCATATGTGTGATGTCATCCCCGAGCTGATGCTTTGTGAGCGCTTGTTCTGCGTTCAAAGACCGGACAGACAGCCCGCAGCGGCGCGCCTAATGATGTTTAAAAGACGTCAAAGCGCAAGTGGAGCTTTTCAGATAAACTGCATGATAAATTTCCCTCGTAGGGTCCTGGTAATTTTTCTTATAAAGATGAGGCCTTATTTCTGTACCATTATTTAATTCCAGTGGTTTTTGAGTTTGTTTGGTTTTTTGCCCTTATTGACTTGTAAAAGCCTATATCACATTTTTGTTTCACCATTCATTAACCGCACAGAGAAGGCATTGTTTAAATGTGTTAAAAATGTCTTTAAGCAAACAGTATTGTTAAAGTTCTTCATGAATGGGCCAAGTGTCCTCTTTTTTGGAAATCAAAATACGGTCACCCTACTGGTGAGTAGGGATGGGTATCGTTTAGGTTTTATCCGATACCGGTGCCAAACCGGTACTTTTGAAATGGTGCCGGTGCTTAAACGGTGCTTAAACGGTGCTCAAACTGGTGCTTAAAGAATGGAGAACACAAAATTGGTCCAAAAACCTCTCATGTTCAGCTGTTTTTTGTAAAAAGATAACAATGTTAGCCTTTTCTTCAGCTATAGGGCATATATGGTATCACTGGCTGGAAGCAGTGCTTAATCAATGGAAAAAACACAAAATTGGTCCAAAAACCTCTCATGTTTAACTGTTTTCCACTTTTTCTTTGGTCATTTTACCCTTTTTGGCCCGGGTGAAGGGAGTTTCTGCCATCAAACAAGAAGACAGCCGCATGTAGCTATGATGATGTTTGCTAGTTCACCTTACATGCATTAATTTAATAACGTGGTTAGCCTACTCAACGTGAATTACACACGAACAACATTAAGCTACTCACGCAGAGAAGAACGGCTGCTGCTGCCATCTTCATCCTCATCATTTCTGCTACACTGGCAGGGCTAGGGGCCAGGACTCTACTCTTCGGGTTTTTGGGGGATGTTGCTAACTCCAGGTCCGATAACAGGCACCACACCCGCAGTAGATGTGCACGGTGTGAGGTCTTGCAGCAAGCTATCAAACACGGCGCATTTCTCGGCTTTAAAAAAAACGCTATGCGTCGCCAGGTGTTTCATCGGATTCGAGGTGTTACCTCCTTTGACAGTATCACAGTATCAGCTTAAAGCACTTGTTGCAGGCTGCTGGGTTTGCATCTTTTGCTGTGAAGTACAGCCAGACTTTTAACCGCTTTGCCTTGGGCATTTTTAATCTGTAGCTCTGCTCTAAAAGAACATACGTACCTGGGCCCGCCTACTATCCTCGGAAACGTAAAATGATTGGCTAGAATTGGCTCAGGAAAAAAAAAAAAGCACCGAAATAAAGCACCGAAATGTGCGCTGCTTTTCGGTCTGGTTACTACCGTTTATGTCAGAACCGGTGCCATCATGGCACCGGACACCGGTACCCATCCCTACTGGTGAGTGTCAGCTCCACAGTCCAGGATGAGACAACGAACATCCACGAATACATCATGAAGATGGCCCCAATTGACAGCGCGCTCAGTGAATGCCTCAGGCAGCAGAAACCCAAGAAAGAGGGGGAAGGCGAGGAACCATCATGGAAGGACAGGCCCCTGCATGGTATGTACCACCGGCAGATAGCGGAGGTGGCTAATATCCAGAAATCCTACCAGTGGCTGGACAAACCGTGCCTCCATGAAAGACAGCACGGAGGCACTAATCATGGCAGCACAGGAACAAGCTCTGAGCACAAGATCCATAGGGGCTGGGGATATCACACCAGGCAAGACCCCAGGTGCAGGCTCTGTAAAGATGCCCCTAAGACAAACCAGCACATAACAGCAGCGTGCAAGATGCTAGCAGGCAAGGCATACATGGAACGCCATAACCAAGTGTACAGGAACATCTGTGCCGAGTATAACCTGGAAGTCCTGAGGTCAAAATGGGAGATGCCCCCAAGGGTGATGGAGAATGACCGAGCTAAGAGCTAAGATTTTGTCCAGATACAGACGGACAAAATGGTGGTGGCTAACCAACCGGACATAGTGGTGGTAGACAAACAGAAGAAGATGGCCGTAGTGATAGATGTAGCAGTCCCGAAAGACAGCAACATCAGGAAGAAGGAACATGAGAAGCTCGAGAAATATGAAGGGCTCAGAGAAAAACTCGAGAAGATGTGGAGGGTGAAGGTAACGGTGGTCCCCGTGGTAATCGGAGCACTAGGTGCGGTGACTCCCAAGCTAGGCGAGTGGCTCCAGCAGATCCCGGGAACAACATCGGAGATCTCTGTCCAGAAGAGCGCAGTCCTGGGAACAGCTAAGATACTGCGCAGGACCCTCAAGCTCCCAGGCCTCTGGTAGAGGACCCGAGCTTGAAGGATAAACCGCCCGTAGGGGCGTGCTGGGTGTTTTATGCTTTGTTTGGCATTGAAGCATATATGTCTCATATTTTGAATTTCCAAAAAATAGGTACTTAATGTAAATAAAGTATTATTTACATTTAAGCAATTCACACAAAAACCCAGATTTAAAAAAATGAATTTCAAATGTCAAATTTAAATGTAGAATAATTGAATGTCATTTTTATTTTATTTTTTTGTTTTGTGTCTTACACCTTTCATGTCTTTATATTTTGCTGGTAAAATAGGTGCAGCATTTAATTAAACATCTGCAAATATACATGGAAATAAACTTTTTCACAGTGCGTATAATCACTGTATATGCACTCAAATCTTAAAACTAAAATAAAAATAATTTTTGAAAATATATTTTTAATAAAAACACATCTCCATCCATTTTCAATTGGAAAACTGGATCCAAAATATAAATTACTTTTATCATCATAATTATAAAATGATAAAAGGGAGAATATATTTTACTGAACAGATATGTTATTTTTGCATCAGCAATTATTCTTTCTTTTTGCAAATCAGTGCATTTGACGGATATTAAAGTAAATAAAGACAATGATTTGAAGACTAACAATGAAGGTTGTGACGAACAGCATTTCAGACCATTAATTGTCTGCTCAGCATCATTTAAAATAAGATATAATTTTACCGATTTCTCATTTGTCATTTGTGTGACATAATTTGAAGAAAATGCTTTACTGGATAAGGAGGCAGGAGCACTCAGACAAGACCCAAGATGAGAACATTTAATGTGGCCAAATGAGCATGAAGAAATATAAAGCGATGCTAATGATCAGGGCTCATTATTCTAGTTATAGACTGAACTGAGATAGAGTGGTTCATATAAGGCAGCTCAGTGTGAGTTTTCAATCAAAGAATCACAGTAACATATTCTTAATATGTCATCGTAGCGTTTTTGATGTCAGTCATATCAATCCATGCAGACAGCCGACCTGAAAATACACGAGCGTCTCTGCCTCATTCCTATTCCCCTGGAGTTTGTCTCTCCTGAGCCAAAAGATTCCACTCAGGCGTTGAGAATCAGCCCATGAAAACATAATGAGCAAATACAGCAGCAAAGAAAAGCCTGGTAGACTGAGGACTGGGGGATTTTGTGCTGCACAGTCCTACCACGCACTTCAAAGTAAAGCACCCTATCCCTGGAGAGGTCTCCCGCTGCTCTCACCCCTAAACACTGCAGCAGCATCCTCCCCCTCCTACCTTCTTCTTCTTTTTCTTCCTCCTCCTCCTTTCAGTTTCTAATCTTCCAATTAAAGGTCTCTGGCCTGCTTCCTGACAATCCCCATTATGTAGTGCATCTTTTCAGTGAATTTCTGGCTTGAATAAAAGCAAATCTCTCTCATATATTTCTAAATGATCCCATTTCACATTGGAATGACCTATGCAGTTACACAGGACATTGTTTGGTTGAGCAGATTTTTTATGCACAAAAGAGCAGCGGATGAGGTTAACTAAAGCATAACTTTTTTTTTCATCAAATGACATCAAGAGGAGAAATGATTGCTCTAACTGCCAATAAAACCCTGGGGTGATGTTGCAGCTCCAGTGAACTAGACGAAGGGGCCCATTGTTGCCAGAAACCATTACCTGCTGAAGATGCTCTGCTTCCGTGGCCTCTACTGTGGCAATGAAATCAGTAAAATGGATGGTAATTCGATTGGCCCCTTTGTCCTTACAGAGAACTGCTCAGACCTTTCAGGCTTGGAACTTGAGCACAGACCTTCAGATTTGACAGGGAATTTTAATTGGCAGTGGAATCGGTGCAATTACAGTGCAGGCCGTTAATCACATGTGCCCTCACGGGTCAGCTCAGAGTGCACAACGTGCTGGCAACTGACATGACAGGCATACACATCACTGTCAATGGCAAATTAGTGTTTAGATATAAGTATCAACACAGCATTGGGAAAACAATCCATTACAAACAAACTTTGGATTTTTAAAGTGCATAAGCATTCTCAGCAACTAAAAGCACCTGTTTTGAAATATAACTGTCCCTGTGACTGTTACTAAATCTTCATTCTTGAGTCAAAATCCTGCTAACTTAAGTAGCACAGGACAATAATGTTTCAGTGGGTCATGTATTTTCCAATTTATGAAATCTGGTACAAATAATCAAGCTGGCAACAGCGCTGTGAGCATCTGCGATCGATCAAAAGGGTATGGATACCCAAATGGTAAAAAACAGCTGGAAAGAGAAAACAAAAAAACAAAATGTTCTTGAAAAAAATGTATAATAACCTTAGCAATCACTTTAATTTTGTGTTTAAATTACTAACTTCCTGTGTTTCCTGTACATGCAGATAGGTTTGCAGTGAATGGTCTGAAAAAGAGCAAATATCCAATGAGCAGCAGTTCTCATGAATCCAGCAGAGTAGCTCCAGACCATCATACTACCACCACCGTGTCTGACTGTTGGTGTAATGTTCTTTTTATGAAATGTTGTTAGTTTTATGGCAGATCTTGTTAGTTTTATGGCAGATGTAAGAGGATACTACAAACTTTTTCTTATTTGCAGCTGTGATCTTTGCCCTATATTGTGTCTTAATATTTGTCGCCAATAAAGAAAACCAAATTAAATAAACAGCCACCACTCTATCTTTCTGTAGATCACCCCTTGATTCAGTTGGGTAGAGATGTCAACACTGTTCCTTCCACATCTGAACAAAACTGCAGGAGGAAAAACATGAACACCAATGGCTGAATTAAGTGAGTCATGTATTTGACATTACTTCAATGTGTGAATTTCCAGGCAGTAAACACAAAAAGCCAGGCATTAACTAAGTGAAAGTAAGTGAAGAAAGGGGAGTTTCCCTGCCCCAAAACATCTTCAGAGGACTTTCATATGTGGTGTCTGTGCACGTCATGAATTATCCATGATTGCAAAATAGATCTCCTGCTTGCAGAAGCTACACTACATGGAATATTGGTATGTAAAATAATGCGAATTATCTGCACAAATATGTATGCAAGCATAGTCTGTCTGGGTTCAATCAGCATTTCCAAGCTAAGGAGTACATTTCCTATGACACTCAAATGTCAGAGAACTTTGATTAAATAACCAGAGTTTGCATCTTGTTATAGAAACATAATTGCTTTCAAAAATGTAATTGCATTCTTACTGTAGAACATGCAGCAGTGTATTCCCTAAACCCCAGTATTCATCTACACACCTAGACACAACACCAGCAAAATAATGTGGGCCCATAAATCCTCCAGAAACCAAAGCAAATAGAAGAAAGCACACTCACAGGTCTGGCAGGGCAGGCTGCCGTTGCTGGGGAAACAATAGACAGCGATGGCCGACAACTCAGGGACAGGATGAAGCAAGGGGATGTGTTTCTGTGCCTGTCCGTCCCTGTGGGGGGCAGAGCAAAAGGGTGTTGCTAATGATGGGGTGAAAAGGGGGACAGTGTGAAGAAGTCTACTGTGGACTGATGTGTTGTTGCATGGCTAAAAGCTTAGGACTGAAGACTGCTGAGTGGAAGGCTGATATATTTGGAGCACCTCACTTCTATCACAAAAGATCGATCAAACTAATGATCACAATCGAGTTAGATGTCCAAAGCTGAGTGCCGATCAGGCAAGATCAAATATTGTACTTGAAAAAAGTTGATGTTTTCCTCCCCTCATGCCCAACCAGTCATGACAGATGGCTCCTCCCTGAGCCTGGGTCTGCTGAAGGTTTCTTCCTGTTAAAAGGGAGTTTTTCCCTCCCCCTGTTGCCACTCGCTTGCTCATGGACGATTTTCTGTTCATTTAGGTTTTCTCTCTATTATTGTAGGGTCTTTACTTTATAATATAAAATGCCTTAAGGTGAGTGTTGTTGTGATTTGGCACTATATGAATTAAACTAAACTGAACTGAATTGAGTGATGATGGATCTACAGCTTCGATTTGGCACAGATTTTCACACCAAATGCCATTCCTGACTCAACCCTCCCAAGGTCTTGTGTTTCCTCTCAGTTTTAAACTGGAGATCTTTTGTGTGTAAGGCAGATGTCTTAAAATTACACTGTAGAGACACTAAAAAGGTAATAAGAAAAAAAATGTAATATATGTCTTCATATTTATTACAAAATACAAGTGCCAAACCACAGTCAACCACAGGCATGTATTGTAAGTATGCAAAAATAATCAAGAGAATACATTTTTAGATCTACATAAAAGTCAATCATCAATTGCTTTTCAAGAAATAATGCCATACCCTCTGTGGTTACAGCTTCAAGGATGTGGAGAGCTGCCACATTTGTTTATGGTATCATAAATGCTTAAGTGTATCCTATAAAATTGAATGGCTGCTCAGCTTTTTAAGTTGTATTCCTTGAGTTGTTCTATAAAAAATAAATAAATGAATAAATAAGCCTTTGTATTTTTCATAAAAACATTTACTTACATCTACCTTTAGTAGAACAATCTATATTTATTACGTGTTTTAGGTTTGGTATTGATCTTGTATCTCCCAGTCCATGAAACAAGAATTGTATTTGACTGCAACGAAGGTGTTTAAAATTTCAATACATAGGAAAATAATTACCTGGTTAATGTACGATGTAAATAAAAGTTGTTTTTGTTTATTTGTTTGTTTGTTTTGTTGTTTTATCTTACAGACAGTGCAGCAACGATTGAGTGATAATTAAGCTTGGGTTTTTTCCTACCAGAAAGATTTCACCCCAAAATCTGCATTCTTTGTAACGACCAGCAGGAGGCAACTGTACTGATTGCACAAAGAGATCAAATTATCAAAAATTACAAGAGAAAAAAATCCCTACTTCTCACTTTATCTATAACATCAGTAAAGGCTCTCCTGATACGTTTACAGTCACACTGCACTGAATACAGCATAATCATTTTGTAAATTATCGAGAGTCAAAAAGGCTCTAATTACGCAGTGGCATCATGAATGAGCAGAAGCTTTTCATTGTCACCTTCATCTGACAGTTAAACTGACAGTGAAATGTATAGTTTATAATCTTTTTTCACTCTAATAATGACCATACTTTTACAAACTGAACTTGATTTTTATTTAATGTGATGTGAAACTAGCAACTGCAAAGTGTTTGCTGAGGTCCCACAACAAGTCCAGAAAGTCCCAGAAAAAAACAGGCGTTCTGCCACCTGATTAGGCACCGCCTATTGGCTCTTAACAAGAATCCAGGTTTAATGAATGTCTGGTGGCTTCACTTTTCAGTGTGAAGTATCTTGCATAGTATCTGTAGAAAGACACTTTAACATTTAGTTTAAATTAGTCCTGAGGTTCACTGGTTCTCTAATCATAAACAGACACATTGCTCCGCTACATCACTGTCTTACATTCAGAAATACAAGAGGAACAAATAGGTATTTAACCACTGCTGAAAATAATTCCCAGTACTGTGTTTTAAAAACTATAGTGCCCAGCTGAATTAACACTTTGTTTAATTGTTTTCCCCCACAGCATATTAAAGTGTGCACAGAGAGTTCTTCTAAAAATATATATTAATGCAAATTGTAGATGAGTCATCAACAAGGTATTGTTAAAAATGAACAGGAAGGGAGGCAAGGCTTTTAATTTGAATTTAGTTAATTTTATCACACACTGCCCCTTCATCTTCTCCAGCCTACATAACACCACCATGAGCATCTTCTTTGCTGGCTGTGAGCTCTGTGTCCTTTGGAGAACCTGGGCACTCTTCGGGAGAAAGAATGACTGCTCTGGAGATCACAATACTTCTACATTCATACAAGTATAAAGTTGTCTTGATATGAGCTTCATCTGTATTCTCATTTCATATTTTCAAAACAGAACTCCATAAAATATAAACTGTGACTTTACACTGCACTCTGACATTGCATTTGTTAGAAAAGTGCCCCCTAATCACTATGTTTAACTATTTGCAATTACAGGCAAAAACTCATGCTAGGACCCCCTTTTACCTTCAGAACTCCCTTAATTCCTCAGCAATTTTAGTCCATGATACAATAGCATCACACAGTTATTGCAGATGTATCAGCTGCTCCAGTCCACCACATCACAAAGATGCCATATTGAACTGAACTCTGGTGACTTTGGAGCCCATTTCAGTACTCATTGTCATGTTCAAGAAACCAATTTTAGATTATCAAAGTTTGGGACGGTGCATTATCGTACTGGAAGCAGACATCAGACAATACTCAGGTAGGCTGTTGCACTTAAACGATGCTTAGTTGGCAATAAGGGGCTCAAAATTGGCAAGAAAACATGCCCCACACCATTACACCATCAACAGCAGCCTGAACCTCTGATACAAGTCAGGATGGCTCCGTGCTTTTATTCCGACCCTACTATCCAATTTTTTCCAGTCTTCTATTTCCTAGTTTTGCTAAACCCTTCTGAATTGTAGCCTCAGTTTTCTGTTCTTATCTGATAGGAGTGTCACCACGGTGCAGTCCTCTGCTGCTGTAAATCATCTGCTTCAAAGTTCGACCTGTGAGTTCAGACTTGTCAGTACTGCATACTTTTTTTCTACTGTGACAGCCATTCTGACAGAATGATACCTTAAAGCCTTAATATCACCTCCCATCACCATTTTGATGCTCGGTTTGAACCTCAGAATGTTATCTTGATCATATCTACATGCCTAAATGAATTGAGATGCTGCCATGTGAATGGCTGACTACATATTTGTGCCAACATTTGAACAAAGTACTGACTTTTTTTAATCGTAAATTGTTGATTAATTATTGAATTAAATTCAGTTCTTAAAATAAATAGTACATTTAAAAAGGCTCGTGTTTTAAGGCGTTTTTGCTCTCATGTAATTTACTTTTAATTTTTAAAAAGCACTAAGAACCTTTTTGCCGAAATATACAAATATACTTCTGTTCTCTTCCACAGTTTCATTGTGCATGTACAATGACAATAAAGAGCTATTCTATTCTATTCTATTCTATTCTATTCTATTCTATTCTATTCTATTAAATCACTTCAATTATTAATGATTTATAATGCAAGGTAGCATTTTCTGGGTGCGCTTGTACTGCCCTTTAAAAAATGAATCCCTACACCAAAGGTTATCAGACTCCAGAGTAGTAGTATTGTATGATAAATAATTTGAGGTATATAACAATATACAATATTCTAGTGATGCCAATACAGTTTGGTAGAAAAAATCTCAACTTTCCTTATCTAAAATCTTCCAGCTCCCTAAACTGGCATCATTTCATGTGCTAATTACCCAAGACTCATCTTTTTTAAGACAGCAGCTCCCTCTACTGGTCTCAAGTAGTAATAAAGTCTCAAGGCTTTATTAAAACCAATTCGTTTCGACTCAATCAATTCGACTCAGTTCTCACAGCAGAAAAGTCATTCTCGCCACTCATAATCCAGTTTTCAAAACAGTTAGGGAATTTTTCATAACACAGCGTAACCTGTGCAAAAGATGCCCCAATGATCAAAATCTTTTTCACTTTTGTTGAAACATGAATGGTCAATCAAGCACCAACTCTGTGGTAAATGAATAAAAACCATTCACTGACCTTTAAAGACTGAGTCAATAAAATGTTTGTTTGGGGGATTTTTTTGTCAAAACCATACTGACTTTGGAAAGAGTTCTGCAGAAATGAAGGCCAATGTAGAGTGCTTTGTTTTCAGCAAAAAAGAAATGGAAAGGATTTATTTGAAACTTTACAAAACTGATGAAATGGAGAAAAGCAAAATACTGCTACTCGAAAACAGACAAAGAAAGTATGTACAATCTGAGAACATAGCATCAGATGTTGAGAACTGAGGTTGAAACTAAGCATCAGAATAAGGAAGAACGATAATTATTTATGGTGTGGATTTTAATGTCAGCTTGTGTGAATATTTCAGACACTGTAGATGTACTTTCCCACACAATCCCCTGCAGGGTTTACAGGGAATGGGCTGATATGAAAAAACATCCAGTGAGCGACAGTTGTCTGGGTGAAAACACTTTGTTGATTTCAGAGGAGAATGGCCAGATTACTTCGAGCTCTTGGGAAGGAAACAGTAACTCAAAAAAACCCCACTCATTACAGACCAGCTATGCAGAAGAGCATCTCTGGGAGCCACACCTGTCAGTTAAGAACAGGAAACTGAGGCATTCCTAGTACATACTAGAAAGGGAAATTTAGATGAGCAACTGTGACACAAGACTGAAAGTATGTATTTTCATTTGTTGTAAGTAAAATTGTTCTTGTAATTTTGCAGTAACTTGATTGAAAACACTAATGCAATGCTGGACAGTATTCAAGAAAGTGACAGACCTAGAGCTGTAAACAACAAAAGTACAAACTGTTTTGATGAGCTGTCAGACTCAAATGAGAAGTGCATCAACACAGTAATAAATATCTTTAGTATTGAAGTATGTGTAGAAACAATGACAACACTGCTTTGACTTTTCTGCTGTGAGAACTGAGCCAAAGCGATTGAGAAAAACTGTACAGAAAGTGAGAGAAAGTACCACAAGCTTAATTAAAACACAAATTCAGTCATTTAAAAACATGATGTGGGAATTTAGATATAACTGATAACAGAACCCACAAGTAAGTCATTGGTGAATTTTTGCAAATACTAAGAAAAGATGTTTATGTGGGGTTTTTTTGTTACCTCCTTTAGCAGAGGATAAATGGGATTCATTTAATTAATTTAAATGTTGCATTTTACTGTTATCCTTTTATATCCTATATAGATTTTAACTAACATGTCATCATCTGATGACATCTCTAATTGGAGTAGGTGTCACATAGAGATCATTTTGTGTGGAAAATAAGTCAAAAGATGCATGAAATCCCCCATTTTTTCTGTGAGCACACACAGAGCTTGATGCAGAAAGCCCTGATTAACAAAGAAAGTTGATATCAATCATCATGCGGCCCATTATTCCCAGCTGGTGTTTTGTGATTTGTCATGCCAGCTTATGCGGGGGAAAAAACAACAACAAAAATCATGGCTGTGTTCAGTTTGATTCCTAGTATACACCTTTGGGCTACTTATGAGTTTGTGTGTTTAGTTTTTGGATTTAGTTTGGATAACGTTTCTGAGAACTGTGACTCAGTCAAAATAAAGATTTGCCTTCTGTGTAATAAGTCTTCCTCCAGAGTCAGTTTTCAATATGTCATGGAAGTTAATGCATGCAACATATATAAATGTATACTTATCTACTAGCAAATAAACATGACTGAACAAAAACATTGTAACCACAATCACACTGCTATAATTCAGTGATAATTTATGTATATTGAACCAAAGCATTTCTATTCTCCAGTGAAAACTAAAGTCTCAAATCAGAAGTACCTGACTCCGTGGTATAATTCTCAAACACGTAGCCTAAAGCAGATAACTCGTAAGCTGGAGAGGAAATGGCGTGTCACAAATTTAGAGGATCATCATTTAGCCTGGAGAAATAGTTTGTTGCTTTATAAGAAAGCCCTCCGCAAAGCCAGAACATCTTACTATTCGTCACTGATTGAAGAAAATAAGAACAACCCCAGGTTTCTCTTCAGCACTGTAGCCAGGCTGACAAAAAGTCAGAGCTCTACTGAGCCAACAATCCCTTTAACGTTAACTAGTAATGACTTCATGAACTTCTTCAGAAATAAAATTTTTATCATTAGAGAAAAAATTACCAATAATCATCCCACAGATGTAATATCGTCTACAGCTACTTTTAGTACCATTGATGTTAAGTTAGACTCTTTTTCTCCAATTGATCTTTCTGAGTTAACTTCAATAATTACTTCCTCTAAACCATCAACGTGTCTTTTAGACCCCATTCCTACAAAACTGCTCAAAGAAGTCCTGCCATTAATTAATTCTTCAATCTTAAATATGATCAATCTATCTCTAATAATCGGCTATGTACCACAGGCCTTCAAGGTGGCTGTAGTTAAACCTTTACTCAAAAAGCCATCTCTAGACCCAGCTGTCTTAGCTAATTATAGGCCAATATCCAACCTTCCTTTCATATCAAAAATCCTTGAAAGAGTAGTTGTCAAACAGCTAACAGATCATCTGCAGAGGAATGGCTTATTTGAAGAGTTTCAGTCAGGTTTCAGAGCTCATCACAGCACAGAAACAGCTTTAGTGAAGGTTACAAATGATCTTCTTATGGCCTCTGACAGTGGACTCATCTCTGTGCTTGTCCTGCTAGACCTTAGTGCTGCGTTCGATACTGTTGACCATAATATCTTATTAGAGCGATTAGAACATGCTGTAGGTATTACAGGTACTGCACTGCAGTGGTTTGTATCATATCTATCTAATAGACTCCAATTTGTTCAAGTAAATGGAGAGTCCTCTTCACCCACTAAGGTCAATTATGGTGTTCCACAGGGTTCAGTGCTAGGACCAATTCTATTTACATTATACATGCTTCCCCTAGGCAGCATCATTAGAAGACATAGCATAAATTTCCACTGCTATGCAGATGATACGCAGCTCTATCTATCCATGAAGCCAGGTAACACACACCAATTAGTTAAACTGCAGGAATGTCTTAAAGACATAAAGACCTGGATGGCCGCTAACTTCCTGCTTCTTAATTCAGATAAAACTGAGGTTATTGTACTTGGTCCTGAAAATCTTAGAAATATGGCATCTAAGCAGATCCTTACTATGGATGGCATTACCTTGGCCTCCAGTAATGCTGTGAGGAACCTTGGAGTCATTTTTGACCAGGACATGTCCTTCAAGGCACATATTAAACAAATATGTAAGACCGCTTTCTTCCATTTGCGCAACATCTCTAAAATTAGAAATATCCTGTCTCAGAGTGATGCTGAAAAACTAGTTCATGCCTTCATTACTTCCAGGCTGGACTACTGTAATTCGTTATTATCAGGATGTCCTAAAAACTCGCTGAAAAGTCTTCAGTTAATCCAAAATGCTGCAGCAAGAGTACTGACAGGGACTAGAAAGAGAGAGCATATTTCTCCTGTCTTGGCTTCCCTTCATTGGCTTCCTGTTAAATCCAGAATTGAATTCAAAATCCTGCTCCTCACTTACAAGGTCTTAAATAATCAGGCCCCATCTTATCTTAATGACCTTGTAGTACCATATCACCCTATTAGAGCACTTCGCTCTCGCTCTGCAGGCTTACTTGCTGTTCCTAGAGTATTTAAAAGTAGAATGGGAGGGAGAGCCTTCAGTTTTCAGGCCCCTCTTCTGTGGAACCAGCTTCCAGTTTGGATTCGGGAGACAGACACTATCTCTACTTTTAAGATTAGGCTTAAAACTTTCCTTTTTGCTAAAGCATATAGTTAGGGCTGGACCAGGTGACCCTGAATCCTCCCTTAGTTATGCTGCAATAGACGTAGGCTGCCGGGGATTCCCATGATGCATTGAGTTTTTCCTTTCCAGTCACCTTCTCACTCACTATGTGTTAATAGACCTCTCTGCATCGAATCATATCTGTTATTAATCTCTGTCTCTCGTCCACAGCATGTCTTTCATCCTGTTTTCCTTCTTTCACCCCAACCGGTCGCAGCAGATGGCCGCCCCTCCCTGAGCCTGGTTCTGCCGGAGGTTTCTTCCTGTTAAAAGGGAGTTTTTCCTTCCCACTGTCGCCAAAGTGCTTGCTCATAGGGGGTCATATGATATGATTGTTGGGTTTTTCTCTGTATTTATTATTGTGCGATCTACTGTACAATATAAAGCGCCTTGAGGCGACTTTTGTTGTGATTTGGCGCTGTATAAATAAAATTGAATTGAATTGAATTGAATTGAATTATTCCCCTTGAATCAGAACCTTTCTCAAAAAAAATAGAAATTTTTATCATCAAAAAATAAAGGGAGATTTGAATAGTTGTCATAGGATTCAATGCTACCCTGTGGAGCCCCAAAAGTGACCTCCAATCAGCTGTGTATTAGAGGATATAAGTGTATCATAACATGTACATTACAGTATATTATTCACTCACCCATCCAAAGCCACTGAATTCAGATGGTCACCAGTGTATAAAATGAAAGATTACAGACTACTACAAACATAATGGGTCACTCTCAGGAGTTCCAGCTTGATAAGATGACACTCGTACAACAAATTCAGTTCTAAAATTTCCTTCTACTACTCTAAGGTCAAGTGATTGGGAACAATAGCAACTTTTTTGTTTTGTCAGAAGCTCAGACTGGCTTAAAATCGAATAAAGTGAGTTAACAATCTTGGGGTTTCTGTAAACATAAGGAAAAATCAAGAATAAACAGTCCTGGTTGAAAATGTTACTTTGAAAAATCTGCTTTAAATTCAGCTTCCATAAAAATGATATAGCATTGATTTAAAAATATGACTTAATGTTCAGTGATTGTCCTTACAATAATGCTGGTTTAAAAAAAAGATGCACTTTTTAATTAAAGTAGTGAATCATAAAAATGATATTTGTCAATCAGTTATGTCACCATATGTGTTATGGTCTTCTGTCTGCCTTCATACAGTCACAGTTAACTTGTTTTTGTAAATTATGATTATGATTATGATGATGATGATTATTATTATTATTTATATGCATAAATCTGGATGAATACATCTTAATTCGTTATATTAAAAAGAAATTATGTGATATATATATATTTACAGTCTCTCTCTTTTAGCTATGACAAAACATCACAAAAATCAATGAACAGAATTGCCACAATATTTTAAACAGATGCACATTTTGGTATAAACTGTACTCGTTAATTCCTGTCCTGTTTCACAGTCACAAAAAACTGGAGAGGACAGAATGTCGCCTGTCAGGCTCCTAAGGTTCTGAATCAGTCCAAAATCGAAAATTTAATTGGCTTTTATTGAGCTTAGATTGTTGATATTTTTTTTAATAAATAAAAAAATAAGATATATTAATCTAATTTACTGCCCTATAATAATTATAATGTCCAAGTTACAGAAAATGGAAATAAAAGTAAAGTATCTAAATATTTCGTTAATAGTACTAACAACAACAGGATTACAACGTGAATTTTTGTTATAAATTTAACGACAGTAGTCCTTTTTTATTATTTATTTATTTATTGGGTTGAAATTGTAGGGGAAGACATCAGTGGCGCGTAAAAGAAAAAAAAACATCAGTGGCGCATGCGCACCTGCTCTTCTCCGCCTGTCTTCTCTCCTGACAGACCGCAAATGACCTCAGTCTCTGCAATATCACACAACTTAGACTGGAGCGCTCAATAAACGGCTTACCGGGAGCGATGGCCGGGATGTTCGGGAAGATATTCGTTGGCATTTATGTGGAGATAAAACGGAGCGACGGTACGTAGCATGCTCCGCTCACACATGCACACTTAGACACACCGCTCTCCATCCGGCCGGTCCGCATGAGAGCCGCTAACGTTACCGCTCAACGCAGCCGGATGTTTTTGCTAGCTAGCAGGCTGCTACACTGTCATTCACAGGAATGTCGCAATAAAAAGGTCGGCGAGCGAAGTGTCAGAGACTCAAAAACGACACAAATAGTCTTTGACACGGTGCTGCTGTGTCTGTCAGTGATGCAGACATACGGCAATGGGTCGACCTGACTGCAGGGCTGCGGGCGGGTCCGTCCACCTGCTGTCCGGTTGACACCTACCCTGCCGTCCTCCCTCTCCTTCCTCCCGTCCATTGCTTCATGGCCGAAACACCTCCGGTTAGAGGACGGGATGCAGGCACAAGTCTGCACTGCATCATGCACCATGCAGCGGTGGCCTGTTAACCAGGGCTGATGGGGGCCTTTCATCTCCAACTGTATTTCTTCTCAGTAAAAGAATCGCACGACTTTCAAACTGCTCTGTGTATTTTAATAATTGTCTGATGGCTAAGAACCCGGTTAACAGTCACTACACGCAGCTCTTGCAGTAGTGTGATTGACAGTCTCAACATCATCTTTCATCAGCCACACCCATTTAGCATATCAGCATCCTTATTTTAGGGTTTAAACACTAAAATGAACACTGAATGACTGATGGATCAGTTTATTTGTTGTAAGATAATGCACAAAATATTCTCAGACCTAATTACTGAACATTAGCTTTATGGCTCATAAGTTGGTGTCTGTATGAGCATTGGCTCTACAGTCTGGTCCAGCACTGCGCAGGCCTAGCATCCTTCTGTATCCTCTCTGCAGGACGAATACACCAGGCGATGGTCACATCACTGCATGAAGACAATGAGAGTGTGACAGTGGAATGGATTGAGAACGGAGACACCAAAGGGAAAGAGGTACATCTACCTCTGCACTCGGTTTCATTCATTATGTCCTGAAATGTAGTGATTTGTAATTTGTAATTCTCTTCCTGAATTGTTGTCAGAGATCCTGAGAGGTTCCACCTAAACTCTTTTATTTAACTTTAATTAACTTTCAAATGTGGCACCTGTCTGTAGTTTTATTTGTGTTGCTGATGAAGTGACTAAAAAGTGATTGTCTGGCAAAAAATGATAGCTGGTATTTAAACTGTTGTAAATGAGTTGCTGGCCTATAACCTGTGAAACATATCTTAAATATATCTCTTGTGAATGATATCAAAGCATTTTGAGCCAGAAACAATAACCCTGTCAGACGTCAGATGCTGCAATCAGTTTTGTCAAAGTGACTTTTATATACGCTTTATTTATTTTAAAAACTCTTATTCATATTAAAAATGGCTTTTTAAGGAGGGATCTGGCCAAGAGAGAGCAGAAATTGCAACAAACATCACATAGTACTGTAAAGATGTTTTAAGTAGCCAAAAAGGACTGGATTGATCATAATATAAAACAAGGAGCAGATACAATATTACAGAGTCATGAAGATACTTGCAAAATAGGTAATTTCTTTATTTTATACATAACAGCTTAGTGAATCCTGACCACACAATATTTATCAGTATATGTTAGAGATGAAAAACACAAAGAAACACTGGAAATCACTTTTTGGAACACCTGAAAGCAATGAAATAGACATGAGTATCTTATTACTTGCTTTATCCTGGACATGTTGTAATGCTGTTGTAACATATAGGGTGTATTGCTGTACCCGATGCAGTGCACTACAAGTAACTCAAGTGTATAAGCATAGAATGCTTAAAAAAGATAGAAGTAGACACCGTCACATGACCCATAGTTTAATAAAGTCCTCATGTCAAAAGGTGAGCTTTTTTTTGGAATTGTAATGTTGATGTTTTGAAACCAGATGTGATAAGTAAGGTTTACCAAAACTAGAAAAGACTGGAAAATTTAGCAATACTACATTCACAAAAACAGTGTAGGTTTGCTTTAAGACAAAACCTGCTTTGTTGTTCATTTTAGAATCTAATTAGGACCGTATTTTCATGTATGTGTGCAATAAGACCTGAAACTCATAGGCCATTTTCCCATAGACTTCTATGCAATCAAACTTCTTTTTAAAAAGCTAAAGAATTTCCTCCTGCTGGCAACCAGAAAGATCACAGATTTTAACGAGCTTTGTCATTGGCAGAATTATCTGAGCTTTTTTATTTTGGGTGTTCATTTGGGAGGCTAAGTTCACCTTTACATCATTACAGCCTTCTAAAAGAGTACAAATATTGAAAAAATATTATTGATTAAAGATATTACGACAAATTAAGCAGTCACATACTGCAAAGATAAACTTTATTGATCATCTTTATTGATGTTCTCAACAAATACAACCCCTCTTGCACTTGATGAGGTGATCTTGCCCCTGCTTAAACAAAGATTGTAACGGTAACAAAGGAATTTCTTTCTTTTTTCTGATTTAGATTGATCTGGAGAGCGTCTTTGCTCTGAATCCAGATGTAGCTCCTGATGAAGAGATACCACAGAGTCCCGAGGCTCCTGTTCCTCCCTCCAATGTTGCCAAAACCAGCAAAGTACCCAAGGTCTGCTTCTCAACACCAGCCATCATTAATCAATCACTCCTATTTGCACATGACCTTTTAACAGAATATTACTATTATTCCTGATTTGAAGAGATTATGCTGTATTTTTTGCTATAAGCTATAAGTCAGTTTAGACATTTTTCCTTGCATACTTTATGTACTACATTCTTGCATTCTACATTCAACTCTAATGATTATGGTCTTTATAGACCAGACGGATTACAGCGATACCCAAGGCTGAAAATACCCCACGGGAGAACAGAGGTACGTTTGATTTAAACCTGACCCACTAACAGCTCTGAGATATGAAGCTTATAATTTAATCATTTTCTACTTCATTACAGTTGGTGCTGCCTGATCATGTAAAAAAAAAAAAAAAGAGTTTATGGGAAGCAGAGTGAGTGAGGGTTATTTTCTCGGAAATTACTGTAGAATAGTTTCACTACAACTTCTTTAACTCACCTTAAAGTCAGTTTTTAAGGTGAGTTAAAGTTTTCCCAATACAAGAATTATTCTAAGTGGTTAATTACTGTAAAAGTCAAAGATAGAAATTTGTATACAACAGGGTTTTGTAAGAATGTAATAATGACTCCCAGTGTGCATTTAGGAAGAAACATCCAATAAGTGTGTTGAAATTTCTTTCTTATGAATGTTTAACTGAACTGACAAGAAAAAAAATCAGTGTTGAATATTTAAAATTTTAACATTTTGTTAGAATTAAAGAGTCATGTTTGGTTGTATTTACTCTTCTAAGCTTGATAAAATCCCCTGCTTCACGAGTCTGTCAGTTATGACAAAATGAATGGTTAAGTTTGTGCAGTCGGTTTGAAGCAGTCAGCATAGAAACACTGGCATGAACAAACCTCACAGAAAATCTAAGAGGGTCACTGTGAACACTTTTCCTGAGAATTTGGGTTTAACTTTGTGTAATTTGGGTGAACTGCCTTTTTAATGTTTTGAGATGAGCAGTTACAATGGATTGTGTGCTCCTCAGCTGCCTCAGTGGGAACAACCCGGGCACGTCCCAGTCAGCACAGCCAAGCTGCGGAGCCACCCCCACCAACCATCGTTCCCCAGCCTGCCGTAAACCAGTCCCTGATACAGCAGCAGAACGGTAACACAGTCACCCCGTCTGGAAACTTCATATGAGAGAGGATTCATGTCCACATGGCTCTGTTTGAAATTCTCTGGAGGGAGTTTCCAGCATCTCTGTTGTTGTTCTCTGTAGCAGTGATGTCATGCTCCCACACAGCTGTGTGTCTAAGGGTGTCAAAGGCTCTTTCACTCGCTGTGGCTTCATACTGCAGCACTTGTTTAAGTTTTTCCTCTGCTGCTGTTTGAATTACCATAAATATGTAAATAAGATCAGGCCTTCAAATAGCACTCAAAACATAACATTTGAAAAAAGAAATACTGTAAATAAAAAGTCATATTCAGTGTAATTTTTTAAAAAATCAGTTAAATCTAGCAAGTTTTTTGTAGACCTGCCCACCGGGCTATGTGCATACGCTGAAAGCAAGAGCAGAACAGAGCCGACATCATGACACAGATGAACTCAGACACAGAATGACAAATGGAGCTGGGCTGAGGGACTGAATCAATCTAATCACTGCCATGTGTTTTAGGAACACCCCAGGACTTTTAACACGTTTAAAATAATGCTGGTTGCCAATTAAAAAAACACCCAGGTTAGGGGGCATTCACAATTATCAACAAATTATTTTTTACAACTTATGAATTGGGTAAATGGATGTAGTCTTTATAATATAAAGTTTTAGATATTGTACATTTTACACTTGATTATTGAGAATGACTGATTTAAGGTGATGCATGCATGATGCATCTGTATAGTAGAAAAACTGACTTTTAATTCAAGATTTGAAAGTGGGACATATAATAAAAGTTGAACAAGATTAATTAAATTTATGAAACCATTTAGATTTCAGGTAAATGTACAAAGCGTAGTGTAACTACTCAGCTACACACAGTTCTTTTGATTTATTTCTTTTTTTTGTCCTTTTTGTTGTATGAAGTGTTTTGTCGATGTGGTGGCCAGATGACTGAGTCAGAGCATCAGCAAAACTGCAGCTCTTGTTGTGTGTGTGTAAAAGTAAATGTAAGGCATTATGAGTCATCATCAAAAATAATTGTTAATGTATCAGAGGGAATAGTCCCTGTTACTTCAGCCTGTAACCATATGTATATATATTTTGATGCTGATATTTTAGGCCACTATGCTCCTTTTTTTTCAGCACGGAGGAAATCTAACTGTGTGAAGGAGGTGGAGAAACTGCAGGAGAAAAGAGAGAAGAGACGTCTTCAGCAACAAGAGCTCAGAGAGAAGAGGGCACAAGTGAGAACTCAAGCATACACTACAGTACTTTACATTATACACACATCAACACACACATTACCACAGTGTGAAGTGGAGAACCATTTGTTTGAGAATTATCTCTAGATATGAAGCTGATTTATAGCATACCTGCCAACACATTTTCCCAGGGTTTTTAAGACATCTCCTGGAGGCCATCTGTTTTACTATTTGTACTGTAACACTTCCAAAATTTGCAAAAATGCAAAATGTCTACTGTCTTCACTTTTTCATCTAAATGACTTCAAAGTTCAGTATTTGAGCTTTGACCAACCCCACCACTCTAACAAACAAACAAAAGTCCCAGATTTTCAAACCTAAATGCTGAAAGTTATGGTTTATAGTCATAACTATAAGACATGGATAATAATGCTGCCTCTCACACAACAGGAGTTTTACCCACTATACTGTTGTACTGTGTCTCTTTATCAAAAAAAAAAGTCAACAGAATTATGCACAAACAACTGTACTGTTAACCCAAGATTAAATATACTGTATATATTTTTGCTTGAATATTTTGACCTTAATTAATGTGGATGTGTGGACTGAGCTTTTTTTCTGTGCTTATTTCTATTGTGTGTGTCTGCTGTAGTCTGCATTCTTTCACAGTGTGCTGGTAATGTTCCAGATTTGCAGTAGCAAATTATTGAAACTATAATGCATGCACTGTCATCCTCAGAGGTTCTCTTCCATTATGCTCACAGAACCATTAATCAGGTTTTTTAAATTTAACCTCATGTTAAATAAGCAAAACTGTGACAATATGAGTGAAATGAAAAAAAAAAAAACATGGATAATTATACTCCAAAAAAACAAAACAAAAGAAACATTACTCATCAAGTTATATTAACTGAAACTGTGAGAAGATTTAATAAGCACTGTTTTAATTAATCAGTCAACTCATGTAGCATTTAATAAAAACGTTTAAATTCTGAAAACAACTGAAACAACACAAACTTTTAAAGGAATCAGATACTTCAGTTTTTTTCTTCTGATTATTGCAGCTGTGTTCGGTTCACAGTGTTCTGAGCAGGTGGCCCTAGAGTTAAAACATATAGTTAGTTGGAACTAAAAATCAAAACGTGATCTACCAAACTTAGCATAATTTTAGAGAGCGCTGTCTGGATACAAAAAGTATTCTCAGGCTGAAAGTAGCTTCTAATCGGCTGATTTAGACAAAAGACCTAAAAGTACATGACGTGCCACTCAAAATATTAGGATGTTGATTTTGAATTAATTAATTCACGAATAATTGAAATGCTTCCTGAATGTTTTTATTGTCTTTGTCATTATGAGATCAATACTTTTGTTTTCTGTGCCACTGCAGGAGGTGGACGTTAATTTACCAAACTATGAGATTATGTGTATGATCAGAGACTTCAGAGCCAGTCTGGACTACAGACCTTTAACCACAAACGATCTGGTGAGTCCAATTTAGATCTGCTGGTCAGAAGGAGTCAGTAGAGAGAGAGGTACCTGAGAATGTTGGAAGAAAGGAGGAACGAGGAGGTCATATGGCCAGTACAAAGGTGTGAACCGCACTATTTATTCATGTCTTCTCATGTTTCAGATTGAGGAGCACAGGATATGCGTGTGCGTTCGTGCACGTCCCCTCAACAAAAAAGGTAAGAGCATATCTATGTAGCAGCTGTATTCAGAGAAACTGTGAAGCCTGTGTTCAAGCTCAGACAGCTAATCAAAGTAGTTTAGAATTGGAGAGATGACCCCTGTGAGGAGGTGGAAAGCCTCCCTAAAAGTTTTTTATTGTTTACATCCACTATACCAATCAGATCTGCCTGATTTTGGACACTCATGGGTCATTTCTTCTGTTGTGGTGCCAATTATGTCCATTTTAAATATTATTTCTAAAAATCTCTGAATGTCGATTAATTAAAAACAAGTAACAGGGATGTCTATAGACTGCTGCTTGTCCTTGCCCTTGTACATCTTTGTAGCCTGTGTTTGGCCATAAATAGAAAATGTCTCTAACAATGACTGTGTCTCTTCAGAGTTATCAACAAAGGATCTGGATGTGATCACCATTCCCAGTAAGGACGTTGTAATGGTCCATGAGCCCAAGCAGAAAGTTGACTTGACCCGCTACCTGGAGAACCAGACCTTCCGATTTGACTATGCCTTTGATGAGAACTCCACCAATGAAATGGTTTACAGGTACACTGTTTTCTCTTTTTTCTTCATGCTGTAGCACTTGAGTCAAATATTCTGCTGCCAATAAACACTCCACCTGCAGGTTCACTGCTCAGCCGCTGGTTGAGACCATTTTTGAGAGGGGAATGGCGACGTGCTTTGCATACGGACAAACTGGAAGTGGAAAAACACATGTGAGTTTTTGACTTTGATTTGAGAAGTTTGGTTTTAGTGTCATGTTCTAACTCATGTCTCCTTTTAGACAATGGGAGGGGACTTCTCAGGAAAGAACCAGGACTGCTCCAAAGGGATCTATGCACTGTCTGGTTAGTTTCTGCTTTACTGATTATTATTATTATCATTATTATTGCTGGTCTCTGTTGTCAACAAAATTCATTTAGGTGTGTCCTTCTCTCCCTGCAGCCAGAGACGTTTTTCTCATGTTAAAGAAGCCAAATTATAAGAAGCTGGACCTGCAAGTTTTTGCCACATTTTTTGAAATTTACAGTGGGAAGGTAAGTGTGTTATCATCACTGATCATTTAAGCTGTATGTTAATATATAATAAAAATTTTAAAAATTGGTTAAATAATTGATGAATAGAGTCACGATGAAGGATGAGACATTTACTTCAATTTACTTCAAAAATACCACATATTTATATTTAACTGTTTATGCCAATGTGCTTGATTCTCTGTAGCACAAATTGTTATGTTTATAACTTCTGTTCCCTGAACATATATAATACATATATATATATATATATATATATACATATATAATACATATATATGTGTGTGTGTATATATATATATATATATATATATATATATATATATATATATATATATATATATATATATATATATAGTATGGGACATATAATATGGGATATTACACACCCGCATGTCCTGGCTGAAAATACCTCAATTCATACCTTTAAGGTGATAACATGTCGGCCGCACTTGCACATACATCACAGTCTGTCATCACAGTCAGTCTGATAGCTGCTCTTCACCAAGCCCAGCTGCACAACAGAGCAAGCTAGTGTTTTATCTCATTCCTCTTCTCCAGGCAATAGAAGTATTAAACATAACACTTTGTTCCCTTTCAGTCGGTTCATTCAGAACAACACAAATAGCATGGAACACTGGCATTCACCAGGTGGAACATACTCTCAGTTGTGGTCTTGTTTTGCCTCCTGAGGCACCTTTGGTGCTCCATGCCAGGGAGATAGGCTCCATAATCGAGTGGGAGAGCTTATAACTTAGACTGCACTTCTTGGGCAGCAACAGAGGAACTTCAGGCTCTCCCTCCTCCTCACGTGATAAACGTGAGCCCCTCTCCACTCCCTGTGGAGACTCATGAGTGAGCCTTTGCTCTAAGGCGACTAACATGGAACTTGACCTGAAGTGGGCACCGCTTTCTTGGCGGGGAGCAGATGAACTGTGAACCTGTAAGAGCTAGCTGCAAGCCTGGGATTCATATCACATCTGGGCATGATATCGCACATTATATGTATTATTTGTCAGCAGTGAGGGATTGAAATTAAATGGTGATACTTCAGGAGGAAGTATGCTGTAAATGTTAATATTATGACAAGAATGACTTCAAAAGATAAAGACAGGTAGTCCAGAAAAGTTATTTTAAGGACCGGCTCTGATTAAAATTAGCTGTAATGAGAACTGCTCTAGGAAAGGAGGGTCATGTGAAGCTGAGAGAAGGTTAAACTGCTATTTCCTACTCTGATTCAGTAAAGAATGTGAGTTGAGCATATTTGTGTTTGAAGGTGTTTGACCTGTTAAACCGTAAAGCCAAGTTACGGGTGCTGGAGGACGGGAAGCAGCAGGTGCAGGTGGTGGGCCTGCAGGAGAGGGACGTGAAATGCACAGAAGACGTCCTCAAACTCATCGAAGTGGGAAACAGCTGCAGGTAAACGTGATTTTTTTTTCACATGTGGACATGTGAAAACACTAAACAGTAACAAGATTTGAGTTGGAGAACCGCTGAATGAACCCCCTGAACACCCCCCACCATGCCTCTTGCAGGACGTCTGGGCAGACATCAGCCAATGCTCACTCCTCCCGGAGTCACGCTGTTTTCCAGATCATCCTGCGTCGGCGGGGGAAGATGCATGGAAAGTTCTCTCTTATCGACCTGGCGGGGAATGAGAGAGGGGCAGACACGTCCAGCGCTGACCGGCAGACTCGCCTCGAGGGAGCAGAGATCAACAAGAGTCTGCTGGCACTCAAGGTCTTCGCTTTAGTACTACAGTTATTCTGTTCTTTAGTGTTGTGCTTCTCATGTAGTTGTGATTTGAGAAGTTTACATACACTCATTTTGGGTATTAATGTCATTTTCATTTTAAAGATTTCTTTGAACTGTTCATTTTCCAGGGTGAAATGATTGCACACCATACCTTTGCTAAAAAAGAGAATTGAGTGCAAAAATTTTAATTTATTTTAAATTTTCTCTAGTTTGATGGAATCAAAAATATACATACAGGCTCAAATATACATATACATACATTTACATAAATCTTTTAATAAGTAGGCCTGAAAGTTTGGTAATGCCTTTTCCTGAGGGTTGCCTTCTTTATACTTTGTAGAACAACAGAAAAGTCCTAGGAACTCAGTGAAGGTTTTCATTTTTTCAAGTCCTGTAGGTGGAGCACATGAATGTCCTGCAAATCTAATTAACATTGACATGAGCAGTTTTGATGGTAAAGGAAGGCAGGTATAACAGTGAAAAAGCAAGCAGCAGAGGTGGTAGTGAAGGTGGATGAGTTCAAATACTCGGGGTTAACCATGCAAAGTGACAGTACACAAGAGAGGTGAAGCGAGTGCAGGCAAGGTGAAGTTGATGGAGACAACTGTCAGGGGTAATTTGTGACAGAAGAATAGCAGCAAGAGTGAAAGGTAAGGTGGTAGTGAGACTTGGTATGATGTATGGTTTGGACACAGTGGCACTGACAGGAGGCCAAGTTGGAGGTGGCAGAGTTGAAGATGCTAAGATCTTTGTAGGAGTAAGCAGATTGGACAGGATTTAATAAGGTGCTCTGGTTGAGCAGCTTTGAGGGGTGGGATTTTTGGACATGTCAGAGGAGGGATAGTGGATATATGAAGCAATGGATGTGAAGACAGCAGGCAGGAGGAAAAAGGGATCAAGAATATCTTTCAGGGGCATTTTGCTGCTGTATAATCAGAAGAACATCCGTCAAGGAAAATGCAACAAATAGGCTATAGATATAAAAAAACAACTTTAAGACAGCAAAGAAGATTCTTGGAAGATTCTACAGGAAAGGAGGAGATGGAGGCAGGCAATCTCGAGAAAATCCCAGATATATTTAATTGACTTGAAACAGCAAATCATGCGAGAAAAGAAAAATAGTAAATATTTCCTAGTTCTCCTTAAAAATTATTTTTAAAAATGACTATAATTAGTTAGCCAGAATTTTTGCATAATTGGGCATGGTGTATGTTTGCAGGAGTGTATTCGAGCCCTGGGCAGAAACAAACCACACACTCCATTTAGAGCCAGCAAGTTAACCCAAGTGCTGCGGGACTCGTTCATAGGAGAAAACTCCAGAACATGCATGGTAAGAAAACAACATGTACCCACTATAGACAGACACACAATAGAAAATGTGATTACAGATTTGGTTGCAGTTTTGGTAAATCCCTCTCTCATCTTTTTACAGATTGCAACCATCTCTCCTGGGATGGCATCTTGTGAAAACACGCTGAACACATTGAGATATGCCAACAGGTAGGAGAGATTCTACTGAAAGGCAAAAAAAGGTTTTCAGATATAACATTAAGATGAATGCACATTGAGTTATAATTTCAAATTTATACACCTTCACTTTCAACTAAATAACCTGACTCTCAGTCTTTGTCAAAAGCATCAACATAAAGTTCTAAAGTGGAGATGTTATACTGATTTCAAGTTCCATAGTTTTATCTATTATACAAGATTCAACTGTCAAAAAATTCAATTCAACTTCTCTCACTTTAAGCCAGCTTTCTTCTGATTGGCTGCCTATCACAAACAGAAGTTTGGAAAATTTGTTTATTAAGCACATTCACCATTGTAACAGTATAGAGAATTATTTAAAATTTTGTGTTTGAAGAGTTTGCATGAAACATAAAGCCAGATTACACGCATCTTGTCATCTCATTTTTCTTGAAAATGTTGACTTATTGTGAGGAATATTCTTAGTTATCTGTGTGCTCCGTTTGTCTTTCTCCTCTGTTGAATGAATTTATAAAAATGTAAAATAGAAAAGACTGCAAAACATAACATGATCCTCTCCTGCCTCCACTTGTTGATGTGTGTTTCTCTCCCCTGTCATGCTTTTTATTTTTTTCCCAGAGTAAAGGAATTTGGGATAAGTCCCTCAGACATTCCCTTCTCCCAGAGTGGGGGTGGAGGAGGTCGCTCTGAGCTCTCCCCTACCTATGAGTATGATCATTTTGCTATGTCTCTTAACAGTGTCCTGCACAATTAGTTACCCCCATATTGGTATTTCACATGAACCCTGGCAGCCGCTTTGTGTCTGTTTCCAGAAAGATCATTGAGGGTCCTAACATCATAACATCATCAGTCACCATAATCATGATGTAATCATTATTGTAGGGTCTTTACCTTACAAGATAAAGTGCCTTGAGACAACTGTTGTTGTGATTTGCCATTATATAATTAAAACTGAATTAAATTCAGTTTAGTTGGCATGTGAACCAAGGTTAAAATGAGTTCATTCACTGTCTGCTTCACTTTACTTATTATTTACAAAGTTTTTTTTATTGCTTTAACCTCCTAAGACCCAAACTCTTCCACAGCATGCATTTTTAATTTCTCTTTTATATTTGGGCTGATTGGGGCCCAATGAATGTAAAAACAAAGAATTACCAGATTTATTTTTTTTTACCTTATTTTTGTTTTTAAGAAAAATAAGAACCACATATGGGGATATTCGTTTAAAATTTGATAGAACAGTAGCTGTATAATGTCCTCGTAAGTGGATATCAGGCCCTTGTAGAGCAAAATTGAGTATTTTGGTCTAAATAACCCAGAATGTGATGTCCACATATGTGGACGCCAGGTCCTAGGAGGTTAAGTCATTCACTTTTTTTGTTAGTCTTATTTTATTTTTGTCAACAAATCCTTTTGAAAAAAAAAACAATAACAATTGTACTTTTCTGTGAAGTATTACATTATATAAGTATTATATATTTTGCACTTCCATCCCAAAACACTCCAGTGAGCTACACTGTTGCACTGGATGACAAATTTTTTAGTTGCTGTAAAAACTAATTGTCATTTATTGTGTTTTAAACCCACATACATGTCTTCGTAGTGCAAATAATTATTCACTAAAGCAGCAGTATCAAATATAGGGCCTGGGGGCAGAAATTGGCCCAGCACAACCTTCCCTAATGGCCATTTATACTGCACCAATGATAAACTGTTAAATGACAGAAAAGATCCTGTTCTTTCACTATCTATAGAAATTTCAAATTTTTATAATGGGTTCACAGTAAAAAAAAAAAAAAAGGGCATTTTCTGTCAATTAACAACACATATAACCTTCCTGTTAAAGGAGCAATCCTCAACAAATCTGCTCATAGGGCATTGGGGTTCTCTCAGTGTTGTTGTGGGCTTTTACCTTAAAATATAAAGCATCTTCAGGAAACCGTTAATAAAACTGATCTAAAATGAAGAGTACGTTAACAATTCATTTATAAAATTATGTGCTACAATAATGTATGGTTGGCAAAAAAAATAAAAAATTACACCGCAACCTGATCTTTCCATTCAGCATACCATTTGACAACTGCCTCCTCTGGGTTCTGATCTTTCTGTAAGATTTGTTGGCAAAAAGTTAAAAAAAATCACTACATTGCCTTACCAGTATCATCCAATCTATTCAATATATTTTAGTTTTGTGTCACCTGTCATGATGCATGTGCCCCACTTTGTTCCATCTCTAAATCCCAAATTCAGCAGAAGTGTAAACTTTTTGGTTTTCTTTGTTCTTTAGGCTTTCTTTCATCAGTCATTTGTTAACTTGACTTGTTTTCCAGACGTGAGTTCCCAAAGCCTGCATGAAGTTCTTCGTCATCATCATCATCTTCATGTTTCTTTCTCATAACTCACAGTATTCATCACTGCTTTCTTGGCATGTTGAACCACTTGTCACCGACGCGACACGTCTGTATATTTCTCATATACAGCTACACACCATTGTTGCTCACCTCTGCAGTTGTTTGCAGTTGTCATACTGTTGGTTTACCTATAGTGCTGATGTGTTGTCAGGGTGAAGGAGCTCACAGTGGACCCTGCGGCAGCCATGATGGAGAGCCATCAGGGAGGACACATCACGCAGCTGGAGGTGCTGGAGGCTCAGTGGGGAGTGGGGAGCTCTCCACAGAGAGATGATCTGAAGCTGCTCTGTGAACAGAACGTAAGAACATCTGCTGCCCACGCACGCTACCGTGACCGAGAACATCTGAACCCACAGCAACTCCGTGTGAAAAATATAGATGCTAGGTTTCCACAAACTGACTTCAGTCAGCTGGGAACTGCTGAGCCAGATGATAACTTACATTATTCCACAAATGTGGCCCATAGAAAACAATAATATTCAAAATACCTCCTACCTTCTCATATCTTTACTCTAGCTCCCTGCCACATTCACAGTTCAATTCAGCACTAAGTCTGCTTGCAGGTTCTTGCACAGTTACTTTCCATATAAAACTACAGTTTCAACAGAATAAACAATAGATCTTGCCTTCCTCTGCAGTCACTTTATTTTTTAACTTTTATGTCATAACCCTCATTCACATTGTGGCTGATCATGCCTCATCTGGAAAAAGGTCATGGCTGAATATTGAATAACATTAAGATTTAATAAAAGAAGTAACTGAAGTACCTGTGGGTTTTGGTACATTATTTTTATTTCTTGGAATTTATCTAGCATAATTGTTTTTAGTTTAAATTTGCATATATTTCCTGCAGTTTGAAATTCATAATCACAGCACTGGCTTTGTTTATTGTAGGAGGAAGAGGTTTCCCCGCAGCTCTTCACTTTTCATGAAGCCGTCTCTCAGCTGGTAGAAATGGAGGAGCAGGTGCTAGAGGATCACAGGGCTGTTTTTCAGGTACAGTAGGCCAGAAAATTTCTGTTTTTCCATTTACAGCTAAAAATAATAGGAAATTAATAACCAATTGTAGCTAATTGCTATGCCTAGCCCCACATACCTGATTGATCATTTGTTTTGAGACATGTTAGTATAGATACAGATTGTTTCTGAACAATGCTAAATCATGTATTATAATGGGTAAAGCTTTAGTTTTAAAAATGTGATATCCTAAGCAACAGTTCACAGCTAGCACTGGAATTCATCTACCCTATTTTCTCAAGAGGCTTTACCTTTGCCAGACCTCCTTCCACCCACGCTATCGAGCGTATTGAGGAAGGTTGCTTCATCGTAGCACCTACTCATTGGTGACATGATCAAAGTATCGGATCTTCATTATCCTTCAAAGGCAGCACTGATGGAAGACGTCCACCTTCCTGGTAATACTGGCCGACTTACACCTTTCAGATGCATAGATTTCCATTGGGATGATGGTTGAGGCGTACTAATGAACCCTGATGTTGATTGAGATGGAGGCAGATGACCAGATATTTCACATTTGTTGGGATACCGCCGAGGCTTTGCCAGTGCGGCTCTTGAAATGGGTCTCTCAATCTCCGTCCCAGCCAATGGCGCTGCCAAGGTATGCAAACCTCTCAACCACCTCGAGTTCTTGCCCACCGATCTTGATCTTAGGCATACCGGCCTGGTCGCTGATGTGCATGATTTTTGATTTTTCTGCACTGATGCAAAGTCCAACTTTTTCCAGCCAGGTTTGACGTTGGATCCTGGAGGTGGTGTCCATCTTCCGCCAGCCATCTGCAAAATCAAGGTCGGTAAGTCAACTGATCCCGTCCAAGGTGATGCCTGCATCTGGCCCGACCAGGGCTTTCTTCATGATGAAGTTGAGGGCCATTAGGAACAGGAAGGGCGAGAGGATGCGTCCTTGCCTGACACCAGTCTCAATGGCGAAGAGATCGTGTGGCCCGTGTTCATCTTGATGGAGCAGTTGGGGTGGCAGTAGAGTGACTTGAAGATTGAGATGAATTTTCGCGGGACACCGTACAGGTGGAGGATGCTCCAAAGCAAATCTCTGTGAATGCTATCAAAGGCTTTTTTGAAGTCAGTAAAGTTTATTGAGAGTGATCGCTCTCAATTAACACACATCATTGAACGCTAACTGTTCGATGATGTTCCTAAGGGTGAATATTTGGTCAGTGCATGATCGTCCACGTCGAAAACCTGCCTGTTCTTCGCAGAGGCGTTGGTCGGCAGCGCCTTTAAGTTGGCAGAGTAGCATGGTGAAGAAGGCCTTTCCTTTGACCGAGAGTAGGGTGATTCCACGCCAGTTTGTGTACTCCATCATGTTGCCCTCCTTTGGTAGTTTGAGTATGACGCCTTTCTGCCAGTTTTCGGGGACAGCCTCCATTCACCAACATTCATTGAACAGTTTTGTGAGCACATTTGTAACAATCGGCCCTCTATATTTCAGCAATTCTGATTGGATTTCATCCATGCCGGCTGGTTTGTTTGATTTTTGAGCTTTCATCGCCAAACAGACTTCATGTTGAGATATGGCGCCTTCTTCTACTTGAAGAGGTCCCAGTGCTTCTTGTTGCTCAAAATTGTATGTGCTGGTTCAGTGTTTCCCAGAAGTGTTTGACTCAACAAGCATCCTGCTCTTCTTTGGTCACCAGAAGTTTGTCATTCTTTATTCTGTTATCTGTTCAACAAAATACATAGATGTATGAAGTCCTTCCATGAAGTCCTTTGTTGATAGCTTTAACCTGTTTGGTGCAGTAATTTACAGTAAATACCATAGAATTTGCCATATTTTTATAAAGAGGAACCACGTGCCATAACACAACTTTGACCCACTTTTGCGTTCATAGGCAATATGAATTTAAAACCACATGTAAAACTCAGCTGCATCTTTTTCCCTTACAGGAGTCGATCCGGTGCTTGGAGGATGAGAAGGTGCTTCTGGAAATGACAGAGGAGGTGGACTATGATGTTGAATCATATGCAACTCAGTTAGAACAAATCCTGGACCAGAAGATAGACATTCTTACTGAGCTAAGAGGTAAACATCATGCAGTTTCCAAATTTTCCGCCTCTTTGCATTAAGAAAGTATCAATTCTACAAGTTAGTCTGATAAATGAATAACTGTAGATGGCAACAGACACACCGTTAACAAACAACTACCAGCTGCCACAGTAATTAAAGCAATGTACCGATGTTATGTTATGTGTAAGCTACATTTAAAACATTTCCTCTGCCAGCAGTTCTTTCCCACAAGGAAGTGAATCTGTTACTCTCCACCAGACTCAGAAACAGCAATTTTATCTCACAAAACACAGGATTTTTCATCTACTTCAGCCTTGATTTGTTGGTATTGGTTGGTTTGTATTATTGTGCTGTGTTTAAGTGCGTAAGCTTCAATCCAAACTAACGCATTACAGTGCAAGAGTGCTAAGCAGTTTCTATGATAGTGTGCCATTTCCATCAACAAACTTGCAAGTAAAATTAAAATATATCTTCACATTTTCAGTTGTACATCAACTCAAAATGTGTTTTGTGCCAGCAACTCAAAGAAGTTTTACACTTATTCATATAGGATTTTTAAGAACTATACCCATATTTGGTGATTTAAAAATCTGATGCTTCAATCAAGGTCAGTATTGATGAGCAAATAGCTAATTATATGAAAGAAAGAAGTTAAGCTACGAATTATATGAAAATACAAGAGACCCAACAAAGACAACACAATTGTCCAGCAGTAGGATTATCCATGATGATAGGAGAGAGATAAATCTTTATTTCCTATTCTTCACCAGTTTCTGCTCTTATCCTATCATTTCACCTTCACTTTTTATAAAATTCACATTTTGCTACAGAATATTTCACAATATTTAAAAAAAAAAAAAGCTTCCACTGTTGTATCAAATTTTGTATGAGTGACGTGATTTCATGTTATCCTGAAAGACAAAGATCATCATTTAAATAGTGCCTTCTGTGTGATATTCTCTCCTCTTCCAGATAAAGTCAAGTCTTTCCGTTGTGCTCTCCAGGAAGAGGAACAAGCTAGCAAACAAATCACCCCCAAGAGGCCTCGGGCGCTATAGATGCATAACATGTGCTATTTCACTGATTGGTCCTCAGAGAGGTGAAGGCCATAAGGAGGTCAGTGCTGATGAAGCAGCTGATTTAACTCAGCTGTGATTTTATGGTGTGAGTTCCTGTAAGTGTGTTTGGTTTCCCCCTGACCTCTCTGCTGTACAGACTGCTTCCTGTCATCCATCCATCCATTTGCAAAGCCAAAGAGCGTACCGCCCACGCTCTGCCATGTTCCTGTAAAGCATATCTATAAAGTTTTTCTCTGTGTGCTTAATCCCAAGTACTTGATTTTAAAACAAAAAAAAGTTCAGACATTGTTTAAAATTATTTTTTATCAGATCAGTCATGCTCACCAGGGCAATTTTATAAACAACTTTTGCCATTTTGTGCAATATTTGGAGGAATTTTTCTTCCTGTTCTTCCTGTTTCAGCTCGGATGAACAGGGCATGTCAAGTTTGTGTGTAACATGAGCCACGTGTTTGTGTTGATACTGTATGTAATTAAGGTTTGATTGAGACAAGCCTAAAATTAACCTTAACATTAACTGCGCTAAAGGGTGCACTATGATCAAGGTGTTTCAGGATACATTTACAGAAACTGAGTTCTTTTTTCATTTGCCATAATAAAAGATTACTTCTTGTTGCTGTATGTGCATTTATTTAGCCCTCAGGGCACCTTCTGTAGAGCATCTAGCTAATTTTCTCTGGGCCACTAGTTCGTAGTTACTAATTATTACTAAAATATGTTTAACTACTCACGCCGTTCAAAGGCATGAAAATCTTTTCATAGCCTTCAGTTTAACATGAAATACAATACAATACAACTTTATTTGTATAGCACAGAGAAGAGATAAGAGAATTGCTCAGCAGCCAGTCTTTAACTTCACTTATACAATCGAAGAAGCATCAATGAAGTTTCATCCTCGGTCAATTCAAAATAAATTTGAATGTCATCCGCGTAGCAATGATAAGAGAGTTTGTACTTTTCAATAATACGACAAAGGGGTAACATATATAGAGAAAACAGCATAGGACCCAGCACAGACCCCTGAGGGACACCACAGGTAACGGGGGCAATGGAAGAGGAGTAGGTACCCATCGTGACAGAGAAGGACCTCTCCGATAAGTAGGATTTAAACCAACTAAGAGCCATACCCGTAATGCCAACCAGAAGTTCAAGCCTCATTAAGAGGATATTATGGTCCACCAGATCAAAAGCAGAAGACAGGTCCAACAAAACTAAGACGGCGGGGCGCCCAGAGTCAGTAATTAAAAGAAGATCATTGAAGACCCTCAAAAGTGCTGTTTCCGTGCTATGGCACAGTTTAAACCCAGTTTGAAATTTGTCCCAGATGTTATTCTCATTCAGATAGGTCTGAAGTTGTGATAGGACAATCTTCTCGAGGATTTTTGACAGGAATGGAAGTTGCGAGATAGGTCTGTAATTAGTGAGATTTGAGTGATCTAGGGAACGCTTTTTAAGAACAGGTTTCACTTCGGCATGTTTAAAGGCAGCCGGAACACAACCCATTGACAAAGAAAGATTGATTAGTGATAATATACAAGGCCCAATTACATTATATCCCTCCTTAATAATGCGAGATGGAAGAATGTTGTGAACAGAATTTGAGTTTTTTAGACGATCAATAATTCCCTTAAGGGTAGGAAGTGACACTGGTTCGAACTGAGCAAGTGTCATAGAGCAGCGTAAAGTGGGGGCTTGGCACATCCCCGAAGCTTTTAAGGCTCTTAAGGTGGAGATTTTATCAGTGAAGTGATTTAAGAACTGCTCACAAAGAGCCGAAGAAGCTAGCCACGATGCTTCAGGATAAGGGTTAACCAAGGAGTTAAAAATATTGAATAAAACGTGTGGATTATGACTATTATTCGTAACGATGGCTGACAGAACAGCCGCTTTAGCCATCTTAGCAGATTTCTGGAATTCCAAGCGCATCCTGCGTAAAATATCAAGGGACACCTGGAGCCTATCCTTTTTCCACCGCCTCTCAGCTTGACAGCAGGTACGGCGTAGGGCACGTGTAGAGTCATTTAACCAAGGTCGGGAACAGCTTCTAGGACATTTCACTTTTATAGGGGCCACAGAGTCCAGTATGGAGGTGCATATGGCAAGTAGGGAGTTGGCAAAGTCATCAAATAAAGACTGTGTGATGCCAGCCGTATCAGGGAGCACAGATTCAAAGAAAAACGCAGAAAGTTCAGCCACAGTCCCAGAATCAATGAAACGGCCAAGGCGTCGAGGGCCCCCAAGGTTCAGATCAGTTTCGCATAGATCAGCATCAAAAATGACTGGAAAGTGGTCAGAAATCCCAATGTTGCTAGTTTCCCTGACACTAGCAACACTGGGATGTGGTTTTCCATGAGAGAAAACCAAATCAAGTGAGTGACCTTTAGAGTGGGTTGGAGCATTTACCCACTGAGTAAGATTAAAAGAATCAGCTAAAACAAGAAAGTCTTTGGCAAACCTATCGTCTTTACAACAGATATGAATGTTAAAATCACCAGCAATAAGAAGACAGTCATAATTTAAGCAAATAGATCCTAAAAAGTCAGCAAAATCATTGATAAAAGTCCACAACACAAAGAGCCAGGGGGGGACCAGCAAGTTCCAATAGTTCGAAGCTAGCAAACATAGGTGGGGACAGCTGCCGTATCCGGAATTTATTCCTAAAGACCACCGCAAGTCCTCCACCCCTACCCGAAAGCCTCGGTGAGCTGAAAAAAGCACAGTTCGGGCGAAGGAGCTCAGAAAAGGGAAAGGACTCATCAGGACGAATCCAGGTTTCCGTCAGGAGCAGTAAATCCAGACCCGTAGTGGTAAAAAAAGTCATTCATGATAAAAGTCTTGTTCATCAACAACCTAACATTTAATAATGCCATCCGGGCCAAAGACGCCAGGTCGAGGTTAGAGGCACATCTCAGGCCTAGATTAATTGTAAGCCTAGATTAATTTTATTAGTATTTATTATCAAAATGACTGCTGTAAACTCCGTTTATTGCAGTTGAGCTACATGAAGTTCAAGACCTGTGCTTTGTATGTGTGTAACTTGATACCACATCTGTATTCTAGTAACCAGCAGTGGGCCTCTGGTTACAAAAAGAACTTGCATAGAAGTCCAAAGTCACTTGGCTCCTTTGATGTGTAACCTCAGTAAATACTCTTCTTGATGATTTCAGGTCTCAGTTGCTAGTTTCAAGTCTTATTGAATACAACGTGTTTATTTTGTTCTTTATGGACCCATTAGAGGCGGAGAAAGCAGAGTACACATTTGGATGAGCCAAACTTGTGATTGACTAGTCGCTACTTTACAAGCCTTGCAGTGTCTGCTCCAAAGCTGATTAGTTGTTCTGGAACAAAAAAACTCAGAGTTGCCGATCGCAGAGATAACAAGTTAGGCCCAGATCTACCTCTCACTCGGTGCTTCCTATTTCTAAATACCAAGACATCAGTGCTTGAAACACTGTGCTTCAGACATCACAGTGGGATCTCACTCCTCAGCTGGTTGTAAGTCCCGGATTTATACTTTTTTTTTTTTTTTTTTAGGCATTCCACATAATTGTACGTAAACATTTAAGACTAGGCTAAAAAGAACACACAAACACATGGTAATTTATCATCCAATTATATTTATTCCACAGTACAGAGGATAATGGTGAGTGCTGGGGGTCAGAAATCTACCAGAACACATACTGTATGAACAAGGACACATCTGTACCTACTGAAAATGTGAGTCTAAATCACTTGGAAAAGTAATTCTGGTGTCCCTAATTAAGTACATGTGGCATTTTAGTTACTGGCTGTCGGTGTCATGGATCAAAGAATCAGTTAAAACATATAAAATGGGTAATGACAATCTATGCAACAGCTAACATGGCGCAGAGAAGTACTATTTTATGCCACCCTTTCCTAGCAAATATAAGCAGTATATAAACATTTAACGATGCAATAATGTAACTGTAAGCAGATACAAAGTGTTTGTCTAATCCTGTAATTATAAAAAAAACGTAAAACAAATGGAAATCACACATAAAGCAAGAATTAATGATGCAGTAATGGTTACAGGGCAATTAAAATTGCTACAAATATAATAAATGAATGTGTAGAGCTACATTTTAATGTGTTATAAACCATTAAGTGTTTATAGTGCTGCTTATAAAAACTAGATGATGTTAAAATAAATTTTGTGCATGTGACTCTAATCCCATACTATGCATATATTAAAAGTGTATATTAATTATTGCCACTATACACTTTGTCACGGTCCTACAGCATCTGCGGCATTATATTTCAGATGTGTACATACAAAATATGATATGGCGCTAAAGCTGGACATCAATAAATTGTCAGTCCCACTTTCTAATAAGGAACTTTTTCTAAAAGATTTATTCATTTAAAGATATTAATCAAAACCGACTTTTATTTGGCAGCTTTGTTTCACTTATAATGGCTTTTAAAAACATTTGTAATCTTATTATAAATACTAAATAGTCATGAATTAAGAACTGTAATCAGTAGGCATGCTTTCTTTTTACATGACTGTACCTCTTCAGTACAATACATACATGTTTCAGGTATGAGTTTACAGAAGTCATTACAAATACTTTTATTAGCTTTAGAAAATGTGGGAAGGTTTTAAACACATGAATTTTCAATAAGTGCCAAATAATTAGTTTGCTAAAATGCTGTTCATAGAGGCAACAGTGGGTGCTAACATTTTTCACAGTTTCAGCATTAAAGCTAAACTGAGCAGTCATCTCATAGACTGAAATGAAAAGTGGTCTCTTTGGACTAACATGTCCAGTGACTTATTCAGCATACAATAATGATTACCCTTTCACAAAGGGTGTGTTATTAGAAAGTGAAACCACAAACTAATAATGCACTTTTTAAAACTAAAGATGTAGGTCTCTATATTTAATCATTCTTATCCCAAAGTGGCAATAATTGTGATTACAGGAAATATATTCTGCTGTTTGTTTTTGTTTTTATATGTAAGTGTTCAGTTTAATTGTAAGGACATAGTGGAGAAGAGTTAATTTATTATTCTTACCAGTGTAGGTTATGTAATTTTAAGTCGGATTAGACAAAATGCAACAGTTTGTTAAATATTGTTTTCTGTTATGGGCTTTTACTTTTCCATGCACCTACTGCTGACTGAGAAAAATGTCTCGAGTTATATTGCAAAGGTTTTGTAAAATACTCCAGCTTGAAAAATAGGTACAATAGTCCTATAAAACATACTTGACTGTTGTAAGAGACAGCATATGTATACAGCAGCTCAAATACAAACAGTTTTCACATGGTGTGAAAAAGCTGCACGTGTTGTATGGACGTGTATGCTGTCAGACTGCATGTAGATTGTATTGTGGTAGATTGTGCCCCTGCTGTGATGTGAAGAACAATATTGCACTGGTAGGAACATAAAAGCTTCCTGTGTTGGTCCATAGCCTCAATGACTGCCAAAATGACAAATAAAATGCTACATATTTCTGTTATAGTTCACCTGAAATTTCCAGAGTAACGTCATGAACCTTAAATAAATAAATAAACCTCGACCCTATATTTCCTACATATATATCTTTACAGTATGTACAGTGACACATCCTTGGCTCCTGAACAGTGTCAGAATCCAGATGGACAGACATTCAACTCAGCAGCCAAAATGGCCAAATGGGAAAAAGTGTTTGCATCCATAAAAACACCCACATCACGACAGGCAGTCACGCTTAAACTCCAGGACTTCTTTCAGTCTAGCATATTGTCCAAGGTTTTGGCAGCACGCTCAAACTCTGCTCTACAAGGTCAAAACATTTTGCCCATTTTTTTTTCACATGCAACATTCAATTTAATATTATGTAGTCAGCAAATCAAAATCCAGTCAAAGCATTAAGAAGTTTGCTCTCAGTACACACTTCCCCTTCTTAGGAAAGGCTGGATACAGTATGCATCAGGGGTTTTCAAACTATGACAACCTCCCATCTGTGTCAGGTGGATTGGACAGGTGCACAGAGGTGTTTGAGAGCAACAGGAAGCACTAGTTGTCTTTTTTGGCCCTTTAATTTCCACATTAAAAATGAGTGGATCTATGTGATATATGTATCTTTAGATTCAATGGGCCATAGACTTTCAGAAGACGTTGCTATATCCAGTACCCATGACTAATAAGCAGACAGTTCTTCATGGGTACAGTGCAAACAGGAAGAGCTAATAGCTAAGACAATTGCTAAAATGCTTTTAATGGGGCCAAAATCTTAAAAAAAAAAAAAAAAAATTATTTTGTTTTTTAAAGAAAAGAAACAAAAATAAGAAAAATTCCTAATCCTCTAGCCATAGTCTGTGCTTCTCAGATATCAGCATGTAGTCAAGTCACAAAGCTAATTAAATTCCTTTAAAAAATAGTCACCATTGTTCTAAATGATTTTCTGGATTCCTCAATGAGTCTTCTAAGTATCTGGGTTAACCAACAACAACAAAAAAGCCTTGTCCACTCAGTAAAAAACAAGATTTTAAACTTGAAATCTTTCTCATTTTGCACCTCTGAAACCAAATGAAAACAAAGACAGCGGTAGATAGTAGGAAAATTAGGAAATGGATTTGAAGAGACACCTCTTGCAGTGTGGTGGCACAGTAGTAGAGCAGTAAGTACTGTTGCTTCACAACTAGAAGATCCTGTTTGTCCATTTAAGGTGTCCTTCCCCAAAAAGCCCCCTTTCTTCTGACTGCCCAACTGCTGGAAGCTTGCTGAGGAGCAGCACTGATTATCTGAGAGTTATATCCTCCTGAGAACCAGCCCATTCATTTATGTGTCCTCTGTAATAGACATCTGTTTTTGACTTATTTGAGCTAACCTACTAAGTCCTGATCTGCTAAATAGATTACATCCTGGGATTTCCATTGATATTTCATGGGTTTTGTCTTTTATCTCCAAAGAGGAAGGAAATCACAAAAAAGTTCAATAGAAAAATTGTTTTTTCCTCACTTCTCAGGAGGATATTTCTGGGTGTGCTGTGTATGTAGGCAATAGCACAAAGAAATCAGGTTTCTTTATGTCATGTTATTGTAAGATAACGTAACATAAGAAGGAAAAGTGCGCTTTTAAAGGTAAACTTCAGGAGTCTACATTAGATTGCACTAATTTTTAAAGAATTACAGTTACTGTAGTTCCAAAGCTTTGAGAATAATCATCCACTGAACAGAAAAATATGCCTGTTAAGAGAACACAGAGTGTGGGGATGGATATGCATCAGTGGGGGAGCACAATATCAGACTTTGAAAACTCCTGGTCTAAAGACTTCTGTAGAGTTCCTTGTTAACTGTTTGGCACATATACTTACATCATTTTCATATTGTGACCAAATGTACAGACGTATGGATACCTGCACATATATCATATCCTGACATAAATAAAAAATGTCATGCACTACAGAGGTGTTCGAATGCAGCAACATGAGATGGTAACTACAGTATATTCCACTGTAAACTAGTGCAAAAAAGGATAATGAGGGTACGCTGTTGATTAACTACAGTATTAGCGAATGATTTTGGCTTTTGTGGTGGGTTCAAGACGGTCTGGATCACACAGACTGGAAACAGATGCATTCTTGTGTAGTGTGGAAACTGGGCATGTGAAATAACAGCATAGTAAAATGAGGGTGACAAGCAATGCGGCTGCTCCATACATCCTTACACGAAGGCTTAAAGGACAGATTCACAATTTTTCATGCTTCAGAAATAGCCAGATGCTCATCTGAACACTGAAACTGTTGTAGTTATAATTATTTAAGTTTATACCAAGCATCCATATGTAGAACTACGTATCATTTGTTTAGACTTAGACTTCCAGTTTATGCTTGCAATTTATGCTTACTATTATAAATATTCTTTTGAAAATTTGGCTTAAAAGATTAAAGTAAATGATTTCCAAGGTTTTAAATTTCATCTTTGTGTCAGGTCAAGTCAAATTACTACAGGGTGTGTATAAAAATGAATAACTTTAAAAACTATCTATATTAAAACAATTCTATTGCAATATAAGAAGGGAATAGGGTTGATTTTAAAAATCGAGTATATGGCCTTTTTTGAATTATCTTCATAAACACTTTTTTAATCATATGCCAGATTTGTTTGCACTGTGGAGCTCTTATTGACTGAATTTGGATCATTTTTAAGGTATAAATTAAAAGGTCTTGTCATTCAGTTTTGTGCAGCCCTTAGTAGAACACCCTGAACACTGGCTGAAATTTTTCGAGAGATGTTGTTTAGTTGTTAACATTTGCCAAAAATAAGCATAGTGGATTCTGTCCACTATCACCTAAACTGGAAGTACATTGTGTAGGGTATGTCTTCATGGCTAGTTTTACTGTTTCAGTGTTCACACAGGCACCTGACTTTTTTTATTTATCATACCTGTAAATGTTTTTACCTATTATTTAAAGAGTGACATTTATGCCTGCTATGTGCCCATAGTTTTTGGGGTTTTTTTGATTTGGGTCAGAGATGTGAGGTGGCTTCATCTTCTTTAAAGGGAAAGAGAGGCCAATGGGACTCATCTCCCATACTTCCACACTGATAATTCAGTCATTTCAACATTCAAGCTGAATCACTTCGGCTCATTCTTTAGTCCATTTGGTACAAATACTGAAACATCTTTGTGAGTGAAAGCTCTCCCTTCCAGTTCAGTCTGAAATGAAACAGGCTCCAGGTCCAGCCTGCATTATATCCTATGAGAAAAAAAAGCAAATACCCAGGAAACACCACAAAAGTGTCTCCCAGCAGCAGCAACTATGGGAAACAAAACACCACCAGCAGGTGGATCTGAGGTATTGCAAGCAGATGAATATATATATAGATATATATATAAATAAAGGGATAGTTGCTGTGGACTGTACAGAGTCTCAGTTGTTGCTTTAATGCTGCATGCCCTGTTTTTCTGCTTTCCGTCTCCTCTGCAAAGAAAGTGTCTTGTGGGATATTAAGGCCTTGGATGGCCCAGAGGCCACACGGAAACAGAAAATACTACAGAGTCTCACACAGGGTGGAATGAAAACTGAATGGCCGACCTGCTATCAGTATGTTTTAAGAAGCATGAACAGGACTGATCTGTGACTAAGATGACAAGTACTTTCCTCTGTGATACAGTATATTTCACAAATCCAGTCCTTATTGTTCAAAGGATCAATTCATCCAAAATACACATTTCTTTATTCATATCTTTTGGTATCTAAAAATAGAAAATTTAGAGATTATTTTAAAATCTCTGCCAGCACAATACCATGAAGGTAATTCATTTGTGGTCCATTACACTTAACTCAATGCTAGCATTGTCATGCTATCATTTCTCCAGTAACAACGCTGCAAGCTTTTTTCCTAATCTAGTTTAGCTTGTTAGCATGGTGATTTTAGGTGGTAACAAAGAGAGTTTGGACCCTGGCAGACTCTCAGGTACATTTTCATGACAGAAAATACTTCCACCTACATTTACATCATCTTAATGTTTAGATACTTCTGGACAAATAAAACCAAAAAGTACCAGCCAGATAAATAGGGTGGAGTAAAATGGAATTGGAGAATCCTTTATGAAGCCAGCTGACAGGCTGATGGTAAAAAATGGGAAGAGAGTAACTAAAGCATATAACCTAACAACCTACTGGATGGATTTTGTTTACACTAACATGCTGTGGCTAGTTAAAATAGCTACTAATATGATCTCTTTTGGTAGAGTTTGGATGAACAGATCCTTTACAGTAAGGTCTCCATTTGGTCTCCCCTTACTTTTTGTTAGATTTGCCTTTCTGTTTTTTGGCCTCGACTTACTTTTTGTTAGATTTGCTTTTCTGTTTTTGCATCATGAGGGTTTTCTATACTTATTGCCAGTCACTGCTGTGTTCCAAAACAGTGGAAAAGAAACTCAAGTGTAAATCACTGGCTCTTTGCCATGGCTGCCAAACGTACTTAGCCTCAGTCCCATGGTTGACTGTCTGAAGATCAATCTGGCTCTGCAGTTTGTCCTGAGCTCATGAGTGTGAATGTTTGGACAGTGTGTTGTTTGGAAAGGAGAAGGGAGGGTTTCCCGTTAGACGAGATTAGTTTAAGGCTTACAATTTCTTTTTTTTAATCCTTCCTTTGTCATTTTTTTTTAAATAGTGGTATATCCTATAAAAGTATTACTGTAAAAGAGTCATGCTACAGAACTGTTTTGTTCTCTAGATCCCACTTGGCCTAATTAGTCCACTCCTCCTGGACAGATCCCTACTTATCGCTCCTTCCTAATCTCTATTAATTATGTGTTATTTATGCTATACCCTCTGTGTATTTCTTCCACAGACCCATCATCCACACCCTCTCATCTTTTCTTCACCTTTCTATCTTTTATCTTAGTCCAGAGATCACAGTGGCTCAGCCAGGGTCCTTTATACCAAAGCTTTTATTTTTTTAAACATTACTTGGGGCCATGTAAGCCTACACTGCCCTCCTTGGTGCTGCTGCTGCGCCCCCAGCACCCCGCAGCTATACTCATACTCCTCTGTGCTGCTGCTGTGACCCCTCTATCGCGCTCCACTTCACACTGGCTGAGCGTCCGCTCAGTCCGGCCTGGCTGGCTGGGTGAGCATGACCCCGACCCTCCAGGCTGCTGAGAGGAGATGGTGCGAAAGATGTGGTTCCGTTTCCGGAGGAAGTCTCCTCCGGCTGTGCCCAGAGCAAAGCTGCCCTTCCGGAGGACCATACGGGTACTGGCGGACTTGGCAGGGCGAGACCTTTGGTTGTACTCCAGCTGAGATAGGTGGGAAGCATAGCCATCCAGGATGAACTGGAACAGATTAACAGTCAATTAAACTGGGTTTACTCAGCATCAATGCACAGACAGAAGGTCCCCTGACGACCATAAACACTCAGCGATTAATCATGTATAAAATACTTGGCCTATAAAAACTACTGTACACCCACTCAGATAAAATATTTTCATTGTGGACTAATTTATAATTTACCACAATTAGTTTACTATCAGACCTGGCACTGGTGCTGCATTTTCTTCGTGGGCCTTCCCACTATGTAGATATGAGATGGAGGCAGGCCAATAGAAGTGTACACTGATATGTCCTTGGTGGAGCCATAGGCAGCAAATATCCTCATGTTGGCCTAATCAAATACAAAGAGTTTAAACTTTTAGACATTGGAAGGATTTTGCTGCATTGCTATTCCAGACTCTCCCTGCCCTCACTTACCTCGTTGATGAGGGTTTTGAGGAAGTTGGCCTTGTGTCGGAGAGGGTCATGCACCAGGCCGTCGCAGAATGAGACGATGCCATTAGGGAAGTTATGCTGGGAGAGCCAGGCAACAACACGCTGCTTCTGCATGTCAGGACGACCTGTGACATACACTATCAGATAGCCCAAGTCCTGCCAGTACCTGCAAACAATAAAGAATAAAAATCCTGAGAAGGAGTCGCGTTTGGATTAGCTGACTTCCATGCTAAAAGGGAGTGATATGTTGTTCAGAAAATCAATATTCTGCCATTACTTCACATAAATATTCCCAAGATGCAGCACATGTAAAAACTACAAATACCAGGGGGGTAGTATTTATTTTCAATAGTTTAGAAGAAAACTATAAAATAACATATATGGAATTAAAAATGTGTGAAAGAAAATGTGTTTTTCAATTTTACATTTTTCAAAACTTTCACCTTTGGCTGTAACAGTAATGTGTAAGCTCCACACAACAATTAGTCCTGCAAGTACCTGAGCTGAGAGAGTGGAGAACACCAGCCTCAGTACCTTTGTCCATGCAGCAAGTAGACCATGTGTTTGTGGTCATTTATCCATTTATGCCTTCACTGTGGAGAGGAATGTTTTGCATTGTGTGATGTTTTTGACCTAGAGAAGCAATTCTTGTGTTGCTTCTTCTATCTTACTAACATACAAAAGGGGCAGACTTTAGACCAGATTCAAATGTGAGATATGTGGCTCCATGTGAGATGCAGAGAAAGTGAACTGCTCATATCTGCATATGCATTTTCCACCATGAAGTATGGAGAACAAGTTGCCAAGACAAAATTCCACAACAATCTGTTTTGGTCTTTGCCACGGAGTTTTTGTTTGTGTCCACAACTTTGATTTGTACTATCTAGACGTTTTACACTATATATTACTGCAGAGTAGTATTCCTACCAAGCATGCTGGTGTTCTCCTTACCTTACCACATCCACAGCCCCTGCTCGAACCTTAGGGTCACTCCCCATTATTGAGACGCTGGCAGCAAATGACCCGTCAATGCTGAATACAACAAACTCCGTTCCTCGTGGTACAATAGTAAGATAGCTGTCTGCAAATGTGTGGTCGCCCCTATTAAAGAAACAGTGACTGGTAAATATGATGAAATTTATACAAGTATGCATCTCTCCTTGTGAAATAACTACAACTCAGCATACCTGACCACCATTTTGACAGGATATACCCCGATACCCAGCCTCTTGCTCTCTGGAATTACATAAGAGACACGTCCACTGTTGTTAGTGAGCTCGGTGTCAAAGTACACCCACTCTCCAGAGGGAGGCTGGGTCATGATGTGAATGTCAATCTGCAAGAAAAAGAAAGAAAAAACAAAACAAAACATGGCTTGAATACAAACCATCTCTTTTTTCTTTTTGTTCCTAACAGCCAAACATGTCAGTCATTACCTTTTCTCCAGTTAGTGTGACCATGTCCAGAGGACCATACATGAAACGTCCCGTCAGTGTCTGCACTCCATCCTCTGTGAACACGGCGTCATTCACGCGATGATTAGCTGTCACATTCTGAGAAGCAACCAAAACAGGAAATCAGTTTCAATTCTCTAAAGTCTCTCTTGAGACTTCTCTTACTGTTTTTGCTGCCAAAATGAGATGACGAGAACTTGACTGAAATGTTAATCAGCTCATTAGAGGTGCTTTTTTCCTAAATTGTTTGTCCTGTGAAATGCCTCTTTGGCACCTTTGGGACTACCGTATCGTCTTCAAGGACTTTTTGGACACCTTTTTTTCCAGAATAACTGAAATCCTCTACTTATGTCTTGCTGCTTATATCTTATGCAGGGCTATGGGCTATTCTATTCTGTTCTATTAAATGTTTAGAGAGGAAATATTTTCTTGGTAGATATGCTAGTAACTAACAGATATCTGAAGTATGAAAATCTTTAACAATAGCTTATACACAGCCTTGTCAAAAGAAAGCAATGATAATCTAATATTTAGTTGGAACAAATTTAGCTTGGCATTATTTCAAATGTTTTATGCTTAGCATGTTAGTGGGGTTAAGTTAATCGGGTAGGTTAATTAAAGTTGGATGTGAACTAGATGTGAACTAGTGATGGGATTTCCGGCTCTTTTTAGAGAACCGGCTCTTTCGGCTCGGCTCACTGAAAAGAGCCGGCTCTTTCGGCTCCGAACCGGTTCTTCAGGTTGTTTTGTTGCTTTAATTATTTATTATTAACAATAATATAAAATTATGCACAAAAGGAATTACTAATGTAAAAAAAAGTGGTTTTATTTATATATGTTTATATATAAATATATGCGGTGGCCCCTAGAGACAAAACACGTACAAACTCCAAAAAGCACTTACAAATTCCAAAACACATTTCTAGCATTAACTGAACTTCCAAAACAGAGATACCTAGATCACTTAAATTATACAATTGAAAGCATATGTGTATTGTTTGTGTATTTATACACAAGCACTCATATATATTCAAATAATTTTAAAAAAAATGTTCATTTACCTGTTACTACCACACACCAAATCCGGTCGTTGGTAGTAGGTATTAGAGTAGGTAACAAAAGCTCAACACTGCGCCTAGCATCCTGGAGCACTTCTGTTGTCTTTTGTACGTGTTTTGAGTTTTTATGTGCTTCTGAGTTTTAACATGTTTTGGAGTTTGTACGTGCTATGGAGTTTTTACGTGTTTTGGAGTTTTTACGTGTTTTGGGGTTTGTACGTGCTTTGGGGGTTTTACGTGCTTCGGGGTTTGTACGTGCTTTGGGGTTTTTACGTGTTTTGGGGTTTGTACGTGCTTTGGGGTTTGTACGTGCTTTACGTGTTTTGGGGTTTTTACGTGTTTTGGAGTTCCTAGTGTTTTGTCTCTATGGGCCACCGTAAATATACTTTTATTTTTTCACTCCACATAAAATGTAATAAATAAATCATATAATACAAAAACCAACTATTCACATTTCAACTTTTAACTATTTAAATTTTCAGCTTTTTCTTTTTACAAATTTAAAGTGAAACAACACAAAACACTGCAAACCACAACACAATTAAATATGAATTAAAATATGAAAACAAAAAGAACATGCATATTCTCTGTCATATGGTCCTGCATGAATAAACTTTCTGAATCCTTTATCATCTGCAACTGAAAATAGTTGTGGATGATTACTATACCTTTCTAATGTGACGTTGTTGTCCCTGGCTCTCTTTCTCTGTCTCTCCCTCCCGCTCTGTTCCTGTGCTACTGCGAGTGTAACTACCGCCCCTCCCCCCTCTGCCCAGTGCAAAGCACAAGGCTCGCGTGCGGAGTGAAGCGGGAAAAAAGTGCGAGAGAGAGGGTGAGAGAAAGAGAAAAAAACAAAACAAAACCCACGAGCCGGCTCGCGTCGTTCACGTCAAAGATCCGGCTCTAAGAGCCATTTCGTTCGCGACCGACACATCACTAATGTGAACGTGAACAGTATGACAATGGCTGCGTGTCTCTCAGTGTTGGTCCTGTGACAAGCCGGCAATCTGTTCTGGGGGTTTCCTGGCTCTCTCCTTATGGTAGCTAGGATAGGCTCCCCCCATGACCCTTAATTGGACAAGCAGAAGAAAATGGATAAATGGATGGCTCTAGTATGTGTGACATGACATTTTCTGATGATAAATTAGTCTTTTAGGGAACGATGTTGAGGTCTCCAAAGTTTGGATCATTAGAAACTCAGATTTTCTTTGTAAATTTGCCTTTCAGGTAAATAAAACATCCATTTTTCTCCCTGTGTGTCATTTTTTGCTGCTGCTGAAATACTTCTAAAGCCAAACCTATGCCCGCCGAAAATATAACAGAGATACTTTATGGATGTTTAAGTCAAAAATCTCTCTTTTGTATCCATATCTTAAAAGTTCAGCATTGCCTCAGTCAGGTGGAGATACCATAAAGACCGCTTACCCGAATTTTAACATGAGTCCTCTTTCGAAGCCACTTCTCCCGAGGTTTTGAAGGAGTAAATTCAGACACTTCTTTACCATCTAGCTCCAAAACACCAGAATTCTCATGTCTCATTACCTGCAACAGGAAATGAAATTAACATTAATCAGAAGAATGAAAATGCTGTGTATGAATGTCTATGATGTAGATTCTGTTCTCTTTAATGTTTATGGGAAAAAAAGAAATGTAGAAAGCTTGGTGAACCTATTGTACCAAATTTTCTGTAAAGGAGTGGGGTCTAATATTTAATTTTAAAAAAGCAATGACTGAGATTATCATCCCTGGAACTATGCAACTTAAAACACTTTAGTGATTACAGCTCTCAAGACATTTCCAGTCTCATCAAAGAAATAAAATCAATTGAAAGAGAACCTGTCTGAGTATAAATGAGACAACATCCGTAGATTCCCAGTAGGAGGCATGGAAAAGATGAGGCAGAGCCACGGTTGGAAATGCTGTCAGGGCATCAGGACAGTAAAGAGCATAGTCCATCCTCTTACTGCCCCACCACCGAGAGGCAACTACAGCAGTGAGGGGAAAAACAGACAGTCAGAACATCCACTGTGCTGATTTTAGCTTAGTGTTTTTCACTGAAGGTTTGACTAAGAGGCACTAGGGCTAGGTTAAAACTGGACAGTGGTGAGTAGTAGAAAGGTTTGAAGTGCACACTGTTCCCTCTCTTTTTTTCTTGTAATGCAGTGGTTCCCAACCTTTTTGACTGATATATCCCCAAAGCCCTCAAATATCCCTCCACCGATACCACAGTGTGTTCCAAACATGATCCCAATGAATGCTATTTTAAACTCTACGATATTTTAAAAGACACATGTGATTAACTGTAGTGAAGCAATTCGTCCATTCTTTGTGTTGCAAAAGTAAAAAAATGTTTGTTGTTAATGTTGTTACTGTTTAGGGCGATCGCGGCTCAGGAGTTGGCAGTTTGTCTTGTAATTGGAAGGTTGCCGGTTCAAGCCCCGGCTCGGACAGTCTGGGTCATTGTGTCCTTGGGCAAGACACTTCACCTACTGGTGATGGCCAGAGGGGCCGATGGCGCGATATGGCAGCCTCGCTTCTGTCAGTCTGCCCCAGGGCAGCTGTGGCTACAACTGTAGCTTGCCTCCTCCACCAGTGTGTGAATGTGAGAGTGAATGAATAGTGGAATTGTAAAGCGCTTTGAGGGTCTCGAAAAGCGCTATATAAATGCAATCCATTATTATTATCCACGACTTGTATTTGTCCACTGTTTTATCTATGAACTGCTAATATCCCTAAACTGCAATATATGACTTGGATACAGCAATTTATTTGATATGATGAATTTAGTTAGCGCTTATAGAAATAAATTAGTACACATCAATTTTTACTACTATTTGGGCTGTTTTATTTTCCCACATAAATGGGATCTCTTATGCTCATTTTTATCTCCACAGATTTATTTGTAGTCACTACTAGTGTATCCATGATTCATGATGCTAAAGCATCTGAATTTACTTATAGTGGACTTTGGTGCCGTCTCTGTCTTAAACAAAGTGTTTAACTTCCTTCACGCTTTGTTTGAGATAACTTTCTTTTGACTGGCTGCATCTCGCAACCAGAAGGTTTGACCAACAGGTCACGCAGGGGCTTCTGCGTGCCTGAGATGATCACATTAGCAATATCTGCTCTCAGTGATGTCATATAGATGTAGCAGCAAGGGGAAAGTCTTTAGAACAATCTGAAGCTTTAGGCTTCAGATCACTTACACATATAGTACACAGACCTTCTTATTTAAAACTTAGACCATGTTTAATATCAAAATCCATCGTGTCATAAAACATCAGTATATATTTTTTGAGATTTTTCTGCCAACACCAAAAGTAGCTACTGAGGTACAAGTAAGCCTGATTGGGAATCACCACCAGGACAAGAAAACAGTGGTTCTCAAGAAATTAAGTTCAGAAAGGCTCACAAGAAGGATTATGGACCTCCAGTGTAATTACTGTAACTACTTGGGAGTACTATCTGAGAGAAAGGAAGAAGCCAGAGGAGGAAGGAAAGAACACAGGGAATGAATACAGATTGTAGCATCCTTCCCTCAAGGTCCTCTTACTACAGCTCCCAGGGTACCTTTCTCTATGTTCTTCAGCACCCCGGGCGACGGGGGTGCCGAGCTGATGTCAGTGATGTCAGACGTAACATCAGTGAGGTCAGAGGTCATGTCAGAAGTCATGTCAGAGCTAACGTCCGAGTTGTGCTCGGACTCCACACCGTTGGATCTCGGAAAAACCTGACGAATTTTCTTGCGCAACTGAGGCGGTGTGCTCCGAGAGGCAAATCTATGGTAGGGTAGATGCAGCTGTGACAGCAGACTGGGCCTTTTAGTGTGGCTCACTTCACATTTGCTTGCTAAGAGGATGTTTGGAGGGAGGAAATGAGAATGTCAACATGTAAACTTCCAGCTTCTGGACCAAAAATTAGGTCAGAGACACAATGTCAGAGGTCAACTTACTCGTGGCGATGTTGGAGGCGGTGTAAGAGTCAGCTAAGCCTGACACCTGGCTGGCTATGCTGGCCTCACTGGCTCTACGGGTGCAGCGAAGGTGAGGAATCCCTGGTGATGTTGATGATGGATGCTGACCATCAACAAGAGTATGCGAGTGAAGGGTATCCACTGCGGATAAAGAGGAGTTATAGTCATATTCTTTATTCACATATGATCAATTATTTCTATGATTATGAATAATTCAAACGCCAATATAAAATAATTACATTTTTTAATCACTCATGCAAGGAGAAACAAGTTGTAAATACAACATGTTACCTTTTGAGTTTTAACCATTTGATAAATTTAAGTCTCACATTCACTCTTTTAACTCTGTTTTTGGTTTCCTCCAGATATCTTCCTGCTTAGCTACTACATGTTCCACTATTTTCACCCAATAGTCACAGAACTCTGTTTGCTATTTGCTGCTGAGCATTTAGTGTAAAATTGCTTTTTAGTGCTTAATTTGTCTGAGAAGAGACAGGAGTCTGAAGTGGCAGAAAAATTAGAGTCATTAGAGTGAACCAAAATGATAAAACTGCAACCAGCTCGCTAATCAAATAATAGAACCTCAAAATGAATTCAGTGGGTAAGTACAGGTTTACCCGCAACAGATGGCTGCATCTCCTTAAGCGTGGTTCTGTTGGATATTTCTTCATGTTAAAAGGGATTTTTTTTCTCCCCACTGTCAATAAGTGCTTACTCATAAAAGGTTGTCTGATTGTTGGGGTTTTCTCAATATTATTTTAGGGGTTTACCTTACTCTGCAACTTCCCTGTTGGCAAAACAGGTGTTTTGAACCCCACAAACACAAAAAGCAACTGAGCCATAACTAATGTTAGGGAAATCTGTTGATGTTTATGAAAGAGCCATAAACATCAACAGATGAATCAGCTAATATACTGGAATATTGTATTTTTTAATCACCAAATATCAGTAATGGTGTTAAAAAATCCTATATTGTTAGAGGCTCTAGTTTTAACCAAATCCAGACCACATTAGAAAAAAAAATAACAGGATAAAGGAGATAAAGAGAACAAATACACACTCTCTGTGTTGCTCTGGGAGGTCTGCCAGTTGAGGACAGGCACAGGGATGGAGGTCTCACTGACAGTGCTTTCCTGGCTGCGATGTGATGCTGTACTGCCAGACTCTATCAGAAGCTGGGGGTTACTTTGCACAGTTTCAACTAAGCCAGACAAGGGGTAAAAAAAAGTCAACAACTTGTATTACATAAAGTTCTGCAGCAAAATGTCTCAGGAAGTGTGCCTTTCTTTTTTGTCTGTGTTTGCGTGTGTGTCAACTCACCCAAGAGAGCCGAATGTCCATCACCCAGAGGAAAGCGCTGATAGCGGGAGACGCTACAGGGAGGCAGCAGGTAGAACCTCTTGTCTAGGAGAGGCTCAAGACGAGAGGCGGAGGGGTCAGCTGGATGAAACATGTTGTAAACCTGCTGGCAGGCTGGACGCAGCGCCGACACTAGAGCAGGAAACACAGCAAGAAGTTTTAAATAAACAGACTGGTGTGACTAGTAACACGGGACACTGTGTATACAAACTATAACTTTAGATGGTAGGCTGGAAAATACATTACAGTTTTACTGAGTTACATTGATGCAGTTCTCACATCATCGATGTAATTCTCTCCACTCCTTTTGGAGATCATTTATCTGAATTTCATTAGTGGATCCACACCTTGAAGCACACCCTTTCTCAAAAATGAGAAGCTGTTTGTTCTTGTTTTTGTGCCTTACCCTTTCAATTGATTCATTTCTCATTAGTACATTGGGATCTTTCCAGTCTGGGAGTCGCCGCCAGTCCCCTCTGAGGCCCTGAGGCCTTCCCCAAACCACAGCTTCAATTCATGCTCAAGTCATCTGCCATTATCTACTATATCTACTGCTGTAAAACCTAAATGAGGATGTGGTCCCAGCTAGTGAAATGCAGTTCTTAACTCCCCACTAACTTGAGAATTTCTTATTGTATTTGCACACACTGCTATTGTTTCTACCCATTAGTACTACACACATTTTGTTATTGTGTTGAAGCACTTCTCGTCTGAATCTCATAACTAATCAAAACATTTTCCGTAACACTGCCCGGTATTGCATTATTGTTTTCAATCAAATCCCTTCAAACTTCTTTCAAAGTCTGTATGAAAGTCTAAGGCCAGTCACACACTGTCAGTGGAAGAACAGTTTTCCTCGATCGTTTTGGTGCAATTCTCCTATCAGAAAAGTCACTGTCACTACTAAATTTGGATGAGCAGCTGACAAATCTGCAACAACACTGCTCTGAAACTTGTACTAACAAGGTGTACTTAATAAAGTGGTCAGTGAGTTTGTACAGTATGTATAGTATACACATGTGTGTAATTGGCAGTGCCATGACATTCACCTGTAACACAAGATTGTGAGTATTTATTTCTATTTGTTTCAACTAAACTTCTTCTGACAACATGTTTCTATTTGCTTTTACCCAAAGTTCAATTTCACTACTAACACCGAGAGTGTGTGAGTGGATTTGCTCTTTCATACACGTTTGAAAAAAGTTCAAAGTAGCTTGATTGAAAACTCTAATGCCGTGCTGGACAGTATTCAAGAAAGTGACAGATGTAGAGTTCTGACTAAGAAATATATAGGTTCTATCACTGGCTTCTCACAGTCCTTGAGCTCTCTAATGCATCCATCACAATATGAATGTGTGTTTATGTTAGATAGAAAGCACATATACAGAAAAAAGTGCATGTGTGTATGAGGCAAGTTTTTGGTGCTCAGGTAGAGTAGAAGCACTATATAAGAACCAGTCCATTTAGTACTAAATTATAAGTAGAAACAATAGCTGATGTGAGAATTGCACCAAAGCGATTGATAAAAACTGTAATAGGACTGTCGTCTTTATATAAAGCTTGACAACTACTTTGCTGATGTAAACTTTCCACTGGTCTTGGTCTGACTACACCATAGACTCTCTAGTGTTTGTCACAGTGTCTACAAACAACAGCAATAAAAAAACTATGCCCATATGAAAAATAAAAGAAAATGTGTATAACCACTTAGAATTCCAAACAATCAATGTTTATATCCCATCACAATCACTTTTTTTTACACTTAAACTACTATATTATGTCCTGTTTGAAATCATACCTTTATCCATATGAATCTTTGATTCATTAAGCTACTAGGTGGTATAAGCTTTGTTTATATTTAATCCTATGTTTTATGCCCTAATTTGATGTGTGATTGTACCGATAAAACTGCATCTACCAACAACTTATTTTCATAATATTGAAAGTTTTAAAGTTATTCCGATATTACTTTGGAAAACCATGAGAAATAAATGGCTGTGTAAACAAAGAAATGAAACTAAACATCCGACAGCAACTGTAATGATTTCCTTTCTTCTTCTTTTTTTTTAAAGTCCACATGTTAAGCCAACAGCTGCAGGTCAGTAGTCTGTTTCTTTAAAACCTCAAAGGACACAGTGCAGTCAGACTTGTGGCTGTGTAAGCACTTCTATCACATATTTCTCTTTTTCAGCCTTTGAGATCAAAAGCATGACTTCTAACCTTTGACACCTGCCTCCCAGCTGCTGGAGACATGCATTTCACACAGGAAGAAACACGATGTGCTACAAATAACCACTTCCTGCTTTGACCTGTGATGAACATCAAATTAGACCAACAGCAAAATAAATGATAGGAGCATAAAAAGGGAGAAAATCCTTCCCCACCATCCAGAGTGGGCACCACAGTCTTCCTCAGTGCAAGCACCAGCCCAAGTGGAGAGCCGAACAGGAAGAAGTCAGTCACTTCAAATTCAAACTTCCCCAGAGATCCTCCCTCCAACATGGTGCTGTTGCTGGAACGCCGGGATCCAGCCTCTCTGTGGAGAACGCTGGAGTGAAGGCTGCCCAGAAAGAAACAAAATATAACACACTAGAAGAAATCTTTGAAGGATTTGTGGCATTTGTTTTAAGTTCTGTGTCTCACCTAGAGAGGAAGGCTTGGTGGTGTTTGATGGTGTCCAGCTCGTACGTGGAGGAGTCGCTGCGTTTGCGTGGAAGCTGCTTCTTGGGGTCGTCAGGCCCAGAGCAGTGAGGGATGTCAATGTTGCTGCGGCTGAGATGGCGGCTTCCTTCGAGGGATGGTGAGGAAGAAGAGGCACTGTTTATGACGATACCAGGAGAAAGAAGTTCTGTGTCCTGAGAGAGAGGGATGAAAGAGGATACTGTCAAATGTGTGATCGAAATTATTCCCACAAGTCTTTAGTTTTTTGGAATGACTTAGGTCTTATAGTTTTAGCACTCTCAAACTGTAGGTTAGTTTGTCAGGACTATACTCACTATAATTTGGCAACTATCAGGTGAATGGTAATAAGATTTTGCACCAACATTCATAGTCTTGAGATGCCTCAGAAAAAGAAATATCCAGGGTCTTTGTCTAGCGTAAATGAGACCAGCAGAAAAGCATGTTACCATAGTGAGCTGCACCTGCAATGTGAACCGCATTTATTTTTAAGTTGCTGATTGTTTATGTTTTAGAAAATTAAGGATGGTTTAGCTTTTACAGTTGCTATTTTGCAACAAGTTACAAGATCATTGCACTTGAAAGATAACCACAAGATTTTGCTTTAACTTTACCTGTACGGATATCAAAAATTGCCTCAGTACCCTTTAAATGTGACATAAGATCTGTGATAACTCTTTACCTTTTCTTCATGCAAGGCTGAAATTGTATGAATTGTAATAGCTTTTAACTGGGTTTATGACCAGAACATGCACCTCAAACACTGATGTCATACATCACTGCATTACTTTCACTTTGTATATATTACCTACTAATAAATGTAATACATTAGAATATGCTAAACTAGGCTGCTCTAGTTTAGCATTCAGTTCCAGGCACCGCTGTGCCACACTGTGTATTGTCTTGCAGACCCACTAGCATGGCTTCAGAGTCTTGTTACATCTAATGTACACATTTTCTTCATATATTTTCCCCCAAGGGTCACACATTTAGCACACTGTACTGCATTTGACAACATATCACTTACAGTAAAAACAGAATAAGACACACCATTGCGCGCTCATGGACATACACAAATGAAAATTGTCAGACAAGTTCATATAAAGCAAGGATGGAGTTGAATGTAAGAACGCAATGCATTGAACATGTTGGCTAGTTTTCCACGTATTTTAGCATAGCTAAACACAGCTTCTGGTATCAACAATGGACTGTATATAAAAGATGGATGTAGCCACTGTTACATTACATTGTCTTTAGCTAAGCATTTTAGCCATCGGCATCTGAGCTACTGAACCTAAAAATAACTAAGAAGGAGTGAAGCTGACCGATAAACCGAGAGACACTGAACAGTCCTTCTTGACACCAGTGGGTACCATAATGTACAACGGCAGGTTTTGTTAGGAAATGTTTACCAAGATGTTTTAACATAGACTTTTTATTAGAAAAAAAAAAGTTTTTTTAAGACTTCAGCATTAGTTTCATTTTTTTAGACCCAGAAGCTACAGCCATCTTTTATATACAGTCTACGGTATCAACAGCTTGGTATGTCATCAGAGAATTGAAGTTGATACCTGGACACTAATGGCACTGCCCCGTCTGCTGCTGTTTTGGCTTTCTGATACCGTCACAGAACTGCTGCACAACGCATCAAAGCCCAGAATACCCCCAACACAGTCCCCAATAACACACACCTGTATTATAAAGCAAAGCACAGAAACATGAGTATGCACACTAAATCAGCTTTATCTGTACAAGCAGTGCCAATCCAAAAAAACAGAAACCCAACCTGGCCATTAAAAGAAGCTCCTTCCAAAGATCTGATGAAGTCGCTGTACACCTGATTGGCTCGTAAGATGACGGTTGCCACAGCATCTTGGTACTGTGGTGCAGAAGTAGCCAGAAGAGGAAGCGCAGCCAGCGGAATGTGGTCCTGACTGCTGGATAGACAGCTCTCATCGTAGCTGTAGGGGCTAAGACTGCAGAGCAAAGATAAGTGGCTTTATGTCTATAATCAGCTTGCACGTGTATGACAGCATGTTATTAAAATGCTGCTTGCTCACTTGGACACAAGCGAGAATGCTTCGACACACACAGCAGGACAGGGTACCATTCGAATGGCAATGCGGCCCAGTGCTGAAGGGTAATGGACCCTCATCACAGCCTCAAAAGCTCCACTTAGCGTGTTTACATCTCCCTGTTTGCTGTTCTGTTCTCCTTCAAGACAAGCAAAGGCTCATTATTAAACATTGCCATAAACCACAATCATAAGGCCTTGCACATTTGTTTGAAAATTAAAAGGCTTACTGTACTGCATAAATGAACATCTCCTATATATTGTGTTATTGGTGGGGTCTCGTTCATTTAAATAAATATATACATATAACATATATAAAACTTTCCTAGTCTTAGCTAATCATAACTAGCCACTATAATTTTGTTTTAATTCACTTTTCACATGTTGTTTGTTTTAACTAATAGACATAGCTAAAAACGAACTGCTTTTCATTAGTTAGTTGTTTTTGTTTTCTTTAAAATTACATATTTTATAGTGTAATAGTATTTCCTGTAAATATCCTGGTAGATAATTGTTGTTATTTTTTCTATGACTGTATGAAATGTATCTAGCCATTAATGTCTTTGTGCTTAGATTATTTCATTTGAAAACTTTATAAGGCTTTAAGAGATCCTATCACCTGGTATTTAGTATGAAAAAAATCATTTTTCAATCTTTTCTATCCTTGATCAAATTTAATAATGGTTGAATTTTTTTGATAATAAATTAATTTCCTTTTTTCTTCTAATTATTATTATATTAATGTAAATGATATTTTTATCACAGAAAAATGAAAACTTAACTATGCTAATTTTAGCTTTAAGAACGTATTCTTATTATTTTCACTCTTGTACTAAATAATCAGTTAATCCAAAAATAGTCTATAGTGTAATTTATAATGAACTTAGTAGTTAGTTGGATTGTGGGAAGAATTTTGAAGGTTTGACTTAGGTTTTCTGTACCAGAGCCAGTGTCCAGTATGTTGCCTCCATGCAGGACCAAAATGAGGACATGAATTTTGGAAGGCTGTAGACACTGCTGAGATGAACAATCCTGCAGATAAGAGAAACAGGAAAAAAGCAGGAAAATAAAGGTGGGCTGATAGGGATAGAGGCAAAAGGGAGTAAAGGAAAACACTGCAAGCAGTACTTAAAAGGACAAGGACATTATGACATGCAAGAGGAGGAACTGGGAACTGGACCTTCAATGGCAAAGATTTAATTAGTTATCTGTAAAAAAAAAAAAAAAAAAAAAAAGCAAGAAAACACAACATTTTGTGCTTAAATGAGCTATGAGTTCAAAATAATCAAATAAAGTCTAAACACTTTGCTCTAGAGAAGACTAGTGGTGAGCTAGCTACATTTACATTTCATTTTGAAGAGGAAAAAAAAACCCTAACCAGGTTTTCCCCTTTTAAGGACACAAGACTGGACAAGAGGAGGAAAAATCTTAAACGTCACTCCTGAAATTAAATTCTAGGGTCAAGTTTTATTTTGGATTCTAGTTTCACTTCACTGGCGCAGTGACAGGACGCTATAATGTAGAAGGAACAGTACCATCTACAAGCCCTTTAATTATAGGTGTCGGTGTAAGAAAGACAGGAATTAAATGCAAAAACACTGAAAAAATGGCACCTCTATCTGTGTCTCCTCATTGACGGCATACTCCCCGACCGACTCCTGGTACAAGGTTTCTGTGAAAACAAATTATGGACTTCATCACTGATGACAGAAGAGATGGCCTAAACTATAAATTCTGAGTCCTGTAGTCCTCAGGATACACTGGGCTTCATTTACAAACAGAGTAAACTGTGGCACTGTTCACTCTGCGGGGGGGCGGGGGGGCTTTAGTTTCAAGTCTGCTTTAAAACAGCATGATGTTTTTGTATTCATTCTCCAGTCCTCATGTGTCACTTCGTTCAGTTAAAAAAAATGAGAAAAATAAATAGATAAAACATGATGGCAATGGTCGAGGGATTCAAAATGTTTGTAGCCCACCAACCAATGGGTGATGTCATGGTGACTATATCCATCTTCTATATACAGTCTGAGTTCACAAAAAGTGCATAGACATAAATCTTGTGTGTCCATAAGCTTTCCGTTTGGATGTTTGCCCAGTAATTGCCGTCAGTCTGATGTAATTGCTGTCATGCTGGTCACGTAGGCCTTGTCTTCCTTCTTTTTTCTGTTTTTTTTTTTTTCTTTTTCTTCCTTCTTTTTTTTCCTAGTTTTCTTGGCATGGACTTAAATGTCAAACCTTTCTTATTCTTAAGTGACCCACAGTCCCTATCTCAGGGGAAAAACATCCAACTCCTGGTTATTACAGCCCCTTTGTCACTTCACAGGAAACACTTCTGTGCCTCATCCACATGGAACACTAATGTTTCAGTTCTTCACTTTTGAAATCTTTTTGATTTGTGCTTTAGTAGGCATGCTTCTCATTGAGAATAACACCTTTCAATACACGATAATTTTCCTTAATGCACACAAGATGATAAGAACAAAATTGGTAGGTGCATCTCTTTCATGACTTTATGTATATCAGTAAATGAAGCCCAGTGTTTTCTTGTTTTGTTTTGGTACACAAAAGCATATTAAGAGTGAGGCAGTCACTTACCTTGTCCTTCATCCACTTCTATTGTTTCTATTTTGTCCATCAGATCATTTGAGCTCCACTTGGTGATTTCCTTGGAAAACATGTCTTCATTATCAGAAAAGTCCTCTGCAAGATACACAGAGGGATTTTAATATAATGGAGACACTTCTCTGATCATCAAAGCAGTCAGCCTCATAACACAGATTAAATAACCTAAATTACATCAAAGGTGACTCCTGTTTATGCACTCCTTGAAAAATCAGTCTGTCTATTATGGTTCTCTAAAGGCTGGTTCCCCTGAAACCTCAAACCTCCTCAAAGTTTCCAGAGGTCTTTTTTAAAGATGTGCCTGCAAAGTCCTCTTTCAAAGGTCATTGTTATTCCATCACACCCAGTACTGAGCAAAATGTAGGCACTTTTGTTTGCATTCACATTCACTAGGCAGGACCTTCAGAGAGGCATGTGAAGGTTTCTGAATTTACCCCCTAACCCTCCAGGTTTATGGGTACGGTTAGGGATGGAATTGATTTTAGCAACATGGTAAATACACAAGTTTTTCCAGAAAGGCGATCGATCTAATGAAGTCTAACACATTCATTTGAGAATTACAATTTTTCTCATAAAAAACTTATTTGGATACTCCAGAAACAAAAAGTTATACATTCAGGGTGGAGCTAAGCCAACCTTTCCCATGACACTTGCCACAGGAGTGTTGTGGGTGTCCTAGTGAATGGCAGAGGTTAAGTTAATATGTTATCTGAAAAGTCTGGTTTGCTTAACAGAGCTGTCCTTTTTAAGACTTAACAGATAGTAAAACAGGTTGCAGCACTATATAAAAATACTTTTTTTTTCTTGTATTTGATATAAAGGCAGATGACCTTTAAGTTCAAACCAAGGTTATACGTTACATAATTATTATAGTTAACTAAAACTAAACTAGAAACTAGAAAGAAAATTAAACTAGCTGAACCTTTCAAAAGGTTCTAGGTTTTTTGTAATACCTGTTCTGATTTTCATGTCTCTGACATATGCCCTGACATGTGACATAACAATAATAATAATAATTACCAATCAGAGTCATTTAAATCCCTCTTCTACCTCATTCTGATGCTGGCTTTTAACTTCAGCAAGACATCTTCACTATGTCTATATATCTCAGTGCACTGGGTTGCTGCCATGTGACAGATATTTCCATTAACAAGCAATTAAACAGGTGTACCTAATAAAGTGACCGTGTATATGGCATTAGTGCACAGTAACAAGCTGTTGGCACAAATTATTATACCTTTTTCTCAGAAATCACACATTGCTAATAAATTCATTCTAAAAACTAATATAATAAGCAAGTTAAGACATTTAAAATTTAATTTGTGAGACTCTGTCTGGCAGAATAATTTCTCTGGCTTCAACTTTAATAACATTCATTAATTAACATTTCAGCATTCATTCTTAAGGATAAATACCCACAGGGATAAACGAGAACATTAAAAGAAGCAAGCAGGATTAACAACCTTGAGTTTCTCCATTGTTAATATTTATCATCCCAAAGACACACAGATATGAAAACACATTAATTCATCTTTCAAGATAATGTCCAAATACTAAATTGAATCTGTGGGAACCGCTGAAATGCAAAAATCTTTCTTGCAATAAAAATTGTGCATGGGTACAATACTGAATAAATTCATTGGCTCGTGAGCTGTTTATAATGTGTTTTATTCTGCTGATCTTTACCATGAGCATCAAAGAACTCATCATCTGTGCTGTCCTCAGAGTCCCGGGCAATGCTCTGCATCCTCCACTCTGAAATGCTCTGATGAGATGGACTTCCTATACAAACAAAGATTAACGTTGGTGTATCACAGCGTTACCTAAAATTATGGCATGACCAATATTTTAAATAAGTACTTGCACTCACGTCAACAGTCACACTGTAATTCAAGATATATCAATACAAATATTGTACCACAGACTGTGGTAAAAGCCAGTGAAACACACAAAAATCAGAAGGATGTCCTCACCTCCTCGCTTTGATGACCTGTTGGAGGATCTAGAGGACGTTGACCATTGTTTTGTGAGCTCCCCTCTTGTCTCAAGTGAATCTCCAAGCTTCCCTCCTGCTCCTTCTACCTCTGCAGTCAAGCCCACTGTCTCTGCTTCCTGCTCCTGTTCTTGGCTAATGAAGGAGCTGTTGGCTTCTGTTCCCCCTCCTTCATTCAGGCTGTATTGGGCCATCTTCTTTGCTAAGGCCAGCTGGGTCTCCAGCTCCAGCTGCCTGATGTCCTCGATAGTCAGGCCATACCACTCGTCCTGCCAGCACCACGCCTGCCGGTGGGCTCGAACCATGACTTTACGAAGGCCTGCAGGAACAGCAACCAAAATTTAGTGCTAATGAATTATTTTAAGGGCTCAAATCTACAAAAGTGGATTCGCTGAATATCCGTATCATTATAAATCCAATTTACTTTCTTCAGGTATTTACGATTCTCTGTCAGCTATTTGTTATAGGTTTGTCTTGTGTCTTCATCTTGATTTAGTTGATTTTTTTTTACTGCTTTTTTCAAATATAAGTGATCTTTACTCATCTTTTTTGGAAAGAGAGCAGTGATGGCGAACAAGAACAGTTAGGTGATGACTGTATAATTAACCAGCCAGTTGAAACTCACCATAAAGTGTTTTATCGCCACTTATATCATTATGACAGTCACGTTTTTCAATTTATACATGTGCATAAATTTAAAAACTCAACAGCCATATCTTTTTAAACTGTGCCTAACAGTTGTTTGAGTTGCATAATATGCTTAACTTTTTTCATCCTTATTTTGAGTGTGTATACATGGAGTTAAATTGCTTTTGACAGACCAATCCCGGCCTCTGTTCTTTTTCAGTTTTCATATATATAAACAGAAGTCAGGATTGGTCTGTCAAAAGCAATTTAACTCCATGTATACACACTCAAAATAAGGATGAAAAAAGTTAAGCATATTATGCAACTCAGACACCTGTTAGGCACAGTTTAAGAAGGCCATGTGTCTTGGAGCTGGTGTGTGATAGTATTCATGACTCAGGGGAGATGCAGATGAAGACCCTGTGAATATTTTAGGGCGGAAGCCCAGTAAACAAGTGCAGATAACATTAGCATAAACAAAAAGTTCAGTGAAAGGCTGAAATGCGACGGGAGAGTCACAGAGGAAAATCACATTTTGTGATTGAAGATGTGTTGATTGGACCACTGAATGAGAATATCATGAAGATAGCAGCCGCTGCTTCACTAGTCTGGAAGTAAAATGCTGTGAGGCAGCATCCTGAGGGCCGTGAAAGTGTATAAACAGTCTTAGATCACAGCAATAAAACAGAAACACACCAATACAGGCAGGAAATTAATCCAGCCTGCTCTGTTATCTCAAGAAGCCAGAAACCTCTCTCTGCTCCTGCCTCTCTGACACTTTCTACACCAGGTATCGTTTGCATTTTTATTAGTTTTTCTTCGATACTTCCTTCTATTTCAACTTGGTTCATTTCTTTTTCTGTATCTGGCACTCCAACGTAGTTTTTTTTTTTTTTTTACTTTATCAGTGGTTAATCGCGAACAGAAATAAGATGTTTTCTTAAATGCTTACTTTCACTAAGACATTCAACAATGAAAGCCACATTTCAGTGTACTCTTGCCTGAATTTTCAGGCTAATTTCTGATATTTAATCCATGACTGATTGATTTCTAATGACAAATTTGAATGATGTTTCACTGATGTTTTTCAAAATTATTCACAGGAGTCATCAGGAACTTTGTAGACTAAAAATAAATCAAAGGTTTAAATGTTTATACCAGTTATTCAACATCATTTTCAGAATTAATTTTACAGAATTATTTAAGAATTATTTTTCAAGACTGTTAAACACTTTTCAGAATGATTCCCAGTTTCCTGAGAAAACCCATCAAACTGTCATGGTCCCGGTGCCTCCCCGGCCAGCCCAGTTTGGCCACAAGTGTTTGTTGTTTTGCTCTCTCTGCTCTCCTCGCCTTGCTCTCTCTCTCTCTTGCCTGTCTGCCTGGGCGGGGCTCAGACTGGGCTCCTGCCCTTGGCCTACGCACCTGCAGCTGATCACCGGTGATTTGCAGTTGATCTCTGGCTCTTCTTAAGGCAGGGGCTCTGAGCTACTCGTCGCTGGAATATTGAGTAACTCTCGTTAGTATTGCCCGGCTCTATAGTGATTCTGTTGTTCCCGTGCTTGCCTTGGATTAATCCTCGCCTCTGTAAATAGGTTTATCTGGATCTGCCCGCATTTGTGAGCCCTGGACCCCGTGCTTGAGAGTGGAGCTGCTTGTGTGGCGATTGTGTGGACGAGGAGCGGAGTGAGTATGACGGTGTGTGTTTCCCCAACCTGTTGACCCCCAGGACCCTGGTGTTTCCCCCCCTTCACCTGTATATAGCGCACCAGTCTGATTAATAAAGAACTGTTTGAACCGTGCTTTCTCAGTCTGCGCCTGAATCCGTTCCACCGCCGTGACACAAACTACATTTTGTTTTTGACTTTCTGACTTGTGTTGTTGTGAGGCTTGTCTTTTGTGTCAGCTCTGCTACGTCCTCCTCATGTGATTAGCTGCATACTGTGTATTTCTGTTAGGTTGAAATTGTTAAATGTTGTCATTGTGTTACTTAAATTTGTAAGTCTTGGTTCAAACTGTATGATCAAAGACATTCCTTTGTTTCTGACCCCCTCCTCAGCCTGTTGAATGGTGGGGGAGGCTGTAGTGTTTTATTATAGGGACACATCCTATGTGAGGGTTCTGTTTTCTTGTTTAGTAAACTTCCTGCCTTTATGACCCTTTTGGTGAGCAGGAGGTCACACAAACGCACCCCCAAACACGGACACACACACACTCACGTGCACATGAATACACACGCACTTACATACACACTCGGGAATAAATCTCTAAACCAGCAGGGCCTGTGGAAGCGCAGACCCAACAATTTCCTTTTCCTCTATCAGATTACCTTAATAGGTCTGTGAGGTCTATACACAGCCCAACAGAGCTTGGCTTTCTTTGTGTTAGCTGGGTTAAAAAAAATCCTCAAAACTCTGTCAGAGATGATGTGTATCACACCAGCGGTCATCACTTTCTTTCCTAACCCAGGCTTTTTGCTTCACATTCTGTGCATGCTCACATAAAAGGGACATTTCACGAGTCATATAACTCCTCTTCCACACAAAATGATCTCCTTCATGTCACCTGCCCCAGTCAGAGATGTTATTAAAAGAAGATAATTCAACGGTGACATTAAAAAGACACAAAACATAGCAGTAAAACGCTAAATTAACTCAAGTATAACTCAGGTTTATTATTTTAACATTGAGTAAATTTTTGATCCTGCTGTTTATTCCTATCGTGAGAGCTGGATACTTTAAATGTCAAAGTTTACTGTCTCATAGTCTAATGAAGGAGAAGTGGAAATTATTTTAATTTGTCAGCAAATCAAAGTGAAAGTAATTTTATTGATTGAACAGGTGTTCCCGGCCTGTGTTCTAGTAGCTGCAATTTCAGCAGTGTGAAAGCAACTTGGAGCAGACTAGAATTAAGTTTATTACAATAAAGACATTAATGCTTTTTCTGCATCAACAACTAACTACGTGCATATTCTAGAGATATTACAATGCACAATTTGTACTGCTGTTTACCAATGGGTTTCATTTGCAATGTTAGTAAAGCTTAAGAACTTGCACATATAAAACATACTCGCCCAGCACTCGAAAGATGCTCTAAATAAAAATAAATAAATAAATAAAAAAAATTATAGATTTTGATTTAGTTAAAAGATTTAATAAAAACTTAAGATTATGTGTTCAGCATAAATTACCATGATGATTTAGCCAGGTAAAAAAACAGCCATTGAAAACTTAGATTATAAACTCGACCATATCTTGCCAACCTAACCAGAATCCTCTGGTTTGTTATGCAATTTGTTATATGAATAGATTAACTACCTATGTACCAAATCTTGAATTAACAAATAAAATTTGAATTTTTATCTGGTCTTCCAAGTTGTGCATTTCAGTCCTCTTTAGGATGTCACAGTTTGCAGGGTTATTGGACACTGGGATTAATTAACTGCAGAAGTCTTCCCAAATATTGATATAGTCATAGTTTTTGCTAATCTTTAAGGATCTTTAGGGATTTTTTTTTTTTTTTTTTTTTTTTTTTTTTTTTTTTTGGCTTCTACAGTTATCTTAGATTTTGGTTTTTCCTTGTTTTTCAGTAAAATATGTCTGTAGGTTGTAAGATCTGAACCACATAAAAACATGCATACACGCAAGCCATACCTACCCACATCATGAATGAAGCGTTCAATCTTAGACTGCATGCCCCAGTATCTGAACTCTACTTTGCACAGCTTGTAGGCACACATGACAGAACTCTGACCCGGGTTCTGGCCAATTTCCTCAATCCAGTCCTCTGACAATGGACCCCGTTTAGTCTTGACTGACTGATACAGCTTAGGGTCTTCTTCCACGAGGTACTCATGAGGAGGTATGTAGTCCTTGACGATGTCTATGGGGTCTACAAGGGAAACAAAAACATAATGAATTGCTAAACTGAGGCAGATTCAAGCAGCAGGTATGTCTCAATGTCCTCACTCACCTCAAGAAAAGCATGTGATTTTATGTGTGTGTCTTTTATGTAATCAGTCCCTGCAGGGATCGTGTCTGGAGCTGACTGCACATTTTCCCTGCACCCCAGTGAATTTTAGTATGCGGAGGCTCAACACAAGCTCTTACACTCCACAGCCTACATCCCCTCTGCACCACACTGTCAGCGCTTTCATTGCAAATAACTCTGTGTAAATTCGATTTCTGATCCTGCTTATGAGGAGACGACGACCAGGCAGTTGATCCCAGAGGCACAATTTTAGCGTAATGGTGCAGAGAGAGTGAGTTTTTAAGTGTGCATGACGATAAACTTACCAATAGTCCTCTGTCTTTTCTCAGCAGAGGACATATTGAAGACATCCACTTGATTTCCAGTATCTGGTTTATAATAAGTCTCAATGTCTATAGAGAATTTCTCAACAAAGGGACAGGTATACCTGAGGAAAGGAAAAAGAAATTGTTGCTTTGGATGGAAAAGCAAAATGAGCAGCTGGGTCTCCAGAAGTAGAGCCAGTTATCTACAAGATGGGAGGTTGATGGCTCAATCCCTCTAGGGGAACTATGCTCCCCTAGTTTACATATCAAAGTACCCTTGGGCAAGATGCCAAGCCCTGAATTGACCTCGAAGTATCCATCAGAGTGTGAGTGTCAGTGTGTAAGAATGTTTATTAAGTGCTTAGATGCAGAAAAGAGCAGTTTATATAAAGCAGTATTAGTAGTGCAAGTGTATATGACAGGGTGTAGTAAGAAAACGCTTTGAGTGCTCAAATGGAGCACAAAAGTGCTGTACCAGTATTTGCTATTGAAAGTAATAATCCTAATTTCCACTACAAAATCATATGAAGTGTGAATGCAGTGTCACAATCTAGGATTGTCAGAGGCAATAGTGAAAAGCTGCTCTGGCATCTTCACATGGTTGAAACAATACAAGAACCAGTATTTGGGTTCTTTTCTAGAAGTCATTGGTGGTGTCATGCATCAGTTAACAGGATCCTTCATCCCAAGTCAATATTAGATCTCATGACCCCCCAATGATGCATAGGCAATTAGATATCTTCAAGTGAAAGTCAACAGAAACCAAGCACAACAATTCACTGAATATCCCATGCTCAGTATCCTTTCAAGAAATTGCAATGGACTGCATTTTAATAACACATATAGCCTGGTCCTAAGACAGGGACCTCCAGGGTAGAAATGGTTAAAGTTACTAGTAAGTGCATCTCCTTTAAAATGTAGCTGAGCATCAGCAGAAAAAGGCCTAAGCTGGAGTAAAGTGCAGCACCTGTAAGCAGTACTTGCAGAGCTCATGTAAAATGCTGCAAATCAGCATCAGTTGTAAAGTAAAAAGTGGTGCCAATAAAATTCCCTTAACGCTTGATGGGCTTAGAAAGCAGTTGGAGTGGCTGGTTCCAACACACTAAGTCATCAGGATGATATTCAAAGTTGGCAGCAAATGAATATGTGGTCATGCAGCTGAAGTTATTCTATTTAAAAAAAGAAAGAACACACTGCCATCAGCAGATAATAATAGAAAGAACATAATAAAAACCATTAACAACATTTTATCTCTGAAAGGTCAGCATTTCTACTTCAGATAAAGCCAACGTCATGTAATGTACGCTTAAGCATTAAGAGGGAGCGACTGTTTTACAAGAGGCACAGGGGGACAGTTTTATAATGTGTTCCCCGGAAATAAAATTCCATCACTTATTTTATTTTCTGTATCTGTGGTTCCCTCACCGGGTTCGCGTATAGGGGTAAGCATTCCAAGACTCCTCTTCCACTCGAAGGGCAGCTTGAGGCAGAATGGCACAAAACCAGGATGGGATGTGTTTGCCGATGTGATAGACCTTGTGAGTGTACTGACCCGAGCCGCCAGGGCCGTCCTCATATGGTTTGTTCTCCAGGATCTCCACCCCACTGCCCTCACCACAACTTTCTTGTCTGCTCTTTTTCTGCAAGACAGCAAATAGTATGAAGAGGTCTAAAGTATAAAGCTGTTGAGATTAATCAAGATGCAAAAAAAGTCAGTAAATAGTATGTGTAAAAGTACTCAATATACAGGCACAATGGTGTTCGCGTTAGAGTATTACATTAGTATCACATACAAACATTATATTAATAATAATGTAGCATCAGCTAATTTTACATGTATTTGCATGTTATACTCTACTGGACTCCAAAAGTGTTGGATCACATCAAAACCCAAGATATTTATTCATAAGCCTGGAATTCAGAAATATTTCAAAACACAAGAGATGAAATGCAAAAAGAACTTCAGACAATTAAAACAAATTTTCTCAGTAATAATAATTCCTTACTACAAAAGGTCAGATTCCCTCAAGTTATATTTTTGTCTATATAAGCAGTGTTCAGACGAAGCTCAGGTAGAAGCTCACATACAGTTAGGTCCATAATTTGTTGAACACAGTTTGTCTCTGTACACCACCTCAGCAGTATTCCTCAGTATTGGTCTCTGAGGAGATGTAGTATCTTTAAAGCATTTTTCAGTCGGGGGAAAAATGTCCAACACTGGAAATATACTGCAGTAACAGAAAGAGATTTCCACCTGCCTGAACATGTTGAACATTATGACAATGGCTATCATCACTGACATTACAAGAATTCATTTGTTACACGTTACAGTTCTGTTTCCTCTTTATTAGGGGTGTGATTGTACACTTTAGATCCTGCCTCCAACATACAAAACCTACATGACTTCACTTCCACTTTCCCATGCTGTAAAACTCAGTGCTGACATCATTGCTGTAGTCCAATCATCTTTCTGCCTCCCTTCACTCTGAGTGAACTCAGCCCACCTTCAATCAGTCTCCTCTCTGCATATTTTAAATCACACCACTCATCTTTCATTCTCCCTTGCAGACTCCTTCGTGCAACCCAACTCCCCCTCATCTCTGCCTTACGCAAGTCACTTTATCCAAGTTTTCAACTTATCTTCATCACCACCAGCGTCTAGACTCCAAGGGATCCTGTCCTAATTCATTTTATTCTACTGTGATGGGTCATCGGCATCTAATCGCCAAATACAATAACTTAAAATCATCATGAATTATGTTTAGTTCTCTCTATTGATCTCTCCTCAGTGAAATAAGACATATCCCAAAAGAGCACCTTTGTTAACTAAGAGTGGTGTAATTTCAAAAAACACTTTTTTCTTTGTTAATTTCAATGAATCGCTTAAATAAGCATGTCTCTTTGAAAATAACTCTGTTCCTTCATATTCTATAAAGAGCCAAGAGTGTTTCTTATCATTAATATCCTGTCAACTATGGTATGTTTTTAGGGGACTAATAAATCGAAATAACAGATCACTTGCAAAAACTGGTATCACAAGCTTTTTATATTGCTGAATGATAAAGGTCCTGAATGATAAAGGTTTTCCTGGCTCAGACCTTGGTTTTGATTAATGAACAACTTGCAGCTGGGGCTGGTGTCCACACACTCGCTTCTTTCTATAAACTTCCAATTAAACCCCTGCTAGCCTTACGCAGCACTCCTGTCTGTCACTGCCCAACCTTGTGATTACATCACTGAGCTGGATGATGCAGCAGAGCCGATGTGATGAGGTGGAAAGAAAAAGCTGCCACATGGAACAAGAAAGGTCTGCCTCTCCATTATATAAGACACCAGTTTTCTCTACTTCGCCCACCCTATTCCTCTACTGTTCAGAGTTTTCCATCTTCTTTGGCTTTGAACGACACCTCTGTTTGACGTTACACTGTGAAATTCTTTTTCACTTTAATTTTATAAGAGTTATGTTAACAGCAGATTCAGTTTGCGTATTTTCAGTAGATCTTGCTTTAAATGCAGCATTTTGCAGATTTTCCTCAGGTTAGGAGGATCCTCCTCATTAGGAGGAGCTTTCAGGTGTTTTATGAAGTCTCAGTCCTAGCTCATCACTGAAAGAGGAAAGCTGAGTCAGCGTGATCTAGTCTGAGCCAATGATCTGATCTGATGCCTTATGCTAAATGGGAATATTAGTAGGATAATCTTCAACCTGTTCTAGATGATAATAGGTTTGTAGAAAATATTGTTTTAGGGCAAAAAACTGAATAAAAACTCATTGGTTACCGGGTGATTGCACAAATTTCTTTTCACATTTGGTGAATGATTTCAAGTAGCTGCAAAAAGCAACTGGTCACCCAGAAGTTGAGCGTGCAACACAACACCTCTAGCCAACCACTTTTGATCAAAAGGCGATTTCACAGGTCACTTAGTGGGAAGCAAAATATTTGTTACCAAAAAAGTCAGTTCATTACAAATTAAGGTTTGGATTTCAATAGAATATCCTGAAATACCAACCAAAACAATAAATTTCTGATTGTATTTTTTACGCATCTATATAATAACAATCTGAGAAGTGCATAACAGTAGATCACACAGTAATATTTTGAATCTGTTATAAACCTCCCATCTTTTCATCTAATCCAGACTAAATGAGACAGACATAGGGGAGGTAAAATCAGCATGTAACGTCCTCCAATAAAAGGCAGCAGATGGTTCAGCCACATAGATCCCACCGAGTGTTGTATTAATCCTGTTGCTCTACAGACAACTTGTCTGGAATTACAGTTTCGGTTTATAAAGAGCCTACATCTCCTTACAAGGCTCCCCTTTTGTACACATCCACCTTTATGTAGCTTATTAAATATATGAAAACCCTCCAGGATCTGACAATAGAAGCTCAGTTACCTACATAAGAATCACAATCTACCAGGGTGGAAAATGAACTTAAAATTTTAACATCTGCCAGCCATTGGCAGGCAAATGTTCACATTCACACAGTAAATGATTGTTTGGTGTTTAAAACCACTTTTATATTTTACCATCCTTTGGCTTGTGACTGGAGCTAATTTCCAAAATGACTGCAGTGATTACATTGGCTTTAGTTTTCCAGAGGGTCAGCGACTTTCATATAATTAACCTGCCATGCTTGGTTGAATATTTCAGACATAATAACACTGGTACAAAACTACAGCTGGGCAGACTCATATTGGAACAGGAAACATCGAAATTGGAGTCTTGAAAAAAAAAGAAAAAGAAAATTTCTTTTACCCCCAGCTAATAACTATCCAAGTCAGCACTGACACCATGGGTGCATACATGTTTCATATAAACAATAGTCTACAATACTGGAAAATAAAAGAACTTTCCAAAAGAATATGTGATAATATGTTTATCTTTTTATACTTCTATATGTCTATAAGGACACTGATAAAGGGCATGGCTGCTATATACACCGCCAACAAAGGGAACAACAGTATCGCTGATTTGTATCTGCTAAGCCTGATCTTTGCTAATTCTAGTCACTGAAATGGACATGTTGATGTGTTTGTGGTGATAGCACCTTTTGGAGCACAAATAGAATGTTTTGCTGTGTGGCACAGCTAGAAAAAGACAGCTGCAGTTCAGTTTTGTTGAGTGAAATTCTACGATTTTATTTGTCTGATACTAATGCACCATTACCAATCTGTTTCTCTTTGTTGGACCCACATAGATTATGGATGGAGATGCAACCCAAACTTCCTGCTAAGTCATCTGCTCTTTTGCTCTCTGTTATCTGGCTCCAAAAGTTAACACGGCAACAGTAAGAGCACTGATATTTCAAAATTCAGATTCCAGAAACCCCTGGTTGATGGTTATGTCCATGTTTGTTATATGTGTATGACACCACAGTGTCAACCTGGGGCTTTTAGGGCAATATGAAGATCTGGGGTCTCAGGGTTGCTGCCCATGCACTTTTAGCGGCAGTGATACACTAGTGATGTAAGAGTTAATTATCAGGTGTTACATTGTTCATGCAAACTGAGTATTTCTGGCTACAGCTTTTGCATCTTCCTACTCATTCAGAATGAATGACTGCACTGGCATTGTCTTATGAGTTTTGAAACATGATTGAAAAGGCATTTCATTCCTGCCACTGTAATATGCTGCAGGTCGAGGAACGCACAACATGAATACAAATCATCATGATCATTATTAACGGCAAGAGTGGGGTGTTCAGGGTCAAGAAGGAGAGCTCAGATTGCAAAATGAGCTCTCTCTACTGAAGACTTTAGGGAGGTAATATCAGTAATGAAGGTCAGAGGAGGCAAACAGCTGGAAAATTGTAATAATCTAGCAGGTAATGTAATTTAGGTGAGGAGCTAAGAGCCTCAAATTACCATCCTTCTGTCTGCATACCTTCTGGGAAGTGAGCACACAGGATCTGTATTAATAACACTCATCTTCAATCCCAGAGCAGAAAATAGGTACAGTGTAGAATATACAGGGTGCTCTGTGAATCTTTATTAAAACACAGGTAATCCTGGGGAATGTTGAGCCTGACAGAAAGTTAAAGCTGTTCCTTTACACAGCATCTAAGACAGTGAAGGTAAAAACACTCAGCTTGAGGGTTCACAACAGGACTTCTCTAAACAATGGGTAGCTGGGGCCATCTTTAAGATACAGTTTATGCACAGAAAAACATGAATGGTTTTTACTTAAACTGACTGTGATTAAGTGTCTGAAAAGCCAAATTAATGGCTTTGTCAGTGGTGATTGAACTACTGAGTCTCTACAGGTGCTATTGATGGAGTTTGACAACATTAGATTACATTAATTAGATTGCATCTAATTAGCAGTTAATACCTGAAAACTTAATAAGTGAAAATTCAGAATTTGAATGCATTTCATTTGTCAGCTTTAAAATTCAAAAATTTGTATAGTTTACTAAGCTTTGACCTCCTGATGATACTAAACAGTCTGATTGTTAGATATTTCATGGGATGTGTGCCAGAGTTAGAGTTATTTTAAAGATTTTTTCTATGGTGGTTTATGTCTTAACAGGGCAAATCTACATGGTAGCTTATGCTGTGAACATAAACTGCTCTAGGCAGGTTAGATTGTAGATTAGAGATCAAGAGGTATAAAATCACTATTCCTAGATCCCTCGGACCTCTGCGGGGAGAGTAGGAGGAAGTTTTTCAGTAGTGTCTAACATCTTGTGTTTCCCTGATAAGCATCAGTAATATATGTAAATTCTTAGATTCAACTTTATTATTTGATTTTCTTTCTATTGGCTGCAAAAAAATTAAAAACAATTTTATTGTTTTATTAGCAATAATATCTGATTCTAAAACAGGACACCTACACTCTACTTGGAGACCTCATATCATTTGTGTATAGACTAAGCCTATGTTTGAATTCTGTTTTTATTTTTAATCTTTATTATCAAACCCTTAAAAATCCTTATTTTACCCCTCTGTGAACTAAACCACCAGACTAACGATTTTCTGCAGCATTCATCTCTTGTCCTTTTTATAATAGTGTTGCATTTGACTGTTATATTTTTATGTTTCTTATAGATTATTAGATTTTTAATCATGTTGTAGGTGGCACTCATAGGGATCATTTTCTGTGGAAGAAAAATCATATTACCCATGAAACAATCCTTTTAGATTGGGACTGCCAACACCACCTCTTTCATGTGCGCCCAAAAAAAACCTGGGTTAATTTACCGAATTGATAACCAGCTTAACTTGACTGCTTATCCTGATTGTCAACATTAGGGTAAGTGAATACAGCTAACAAAAAGATACCCTGGATATGTTGAGCTGGCTAGTACAGGGCCAAATATATTTCTGTTACCCCACTTCAGAGTTCAGTTTTATCAGTTTTATCTTCAGAGTTGAAGATAACTCTCTTTCTAGAACAGAAAAGCTTTAGTTTCCCCCCACTCAGGTTTAACAAACTCAGAGTTGTTAGCTGAAGCCCTGCACTGCTGTATTGGACTATATCCCCCTTTCAGCCCTTGCTGAATAACACAACCCGCAGACATGAGTGCAGACATGCTGAGTAAATAGAAAAAGGACAAGCTCCAGGTCTCCTTCGAGATCTTACATGACCGTTTAACAAGTATCACAAAGCGGTCAAATGCAAAGTCTGCTTACTTCTCAAATATTGTTTCTAATATCAGTCACAGGCCTCAATTTCTCTTTAGTATTTTTAATTCTGTCTTGGTGAGAAGCACTGTAATGTTGATCAGGTTGTGGAAAAATTTTCTGCTTTCAGATTTCACATCTGGCTGGTAATTCCAAATTGCCCATAGGTGTGAATGTGAGAGTGAATGCTAGTCTGTATCTCTGTGTTTGCCCTGCAACAGACTGCCAACCTGTCCAAGGTGTACCCTGCCTCTCGCCCTATAGCAGGTGGGATAGGCTCAAGTTCTTCCTCCAGTGTGACATCACTTTAGATTATTGCATTTTATGGTCTGCATTTACTTTATTTTATTTGATCTTATTTTATTTATTGTCTTTTAATGTGGTGTGTTGGATTCTATTTTACTGGATTTTAAAACTTTTACTTGGCTATATATTTTCATTTACAACACTTTGTTGAACTCTGTTATTCTAAATGCACTATATAAATACATTTGTGTAATATAAATAAATTTGACCTTGACTTTATCTGTATGTCCAGTTTGAGAACTCCTGCTAGCTTATGCAGACACTTGGACGACACCCTCTGTGAATTGTAATAACCCAGCTTTGCTGAGGGTCGTGATTCTGCCAGGCTGAAGTGTCCCTGAATAATTTATGTGACAACACGAGGTTAGCATAAACCAGGGGTAGCTAACTCCTCTCCTCAGCTCTTGGTGCCTTAGTAGAACCTCATGCATCAAACATTATGAGTGGCTGCTCAAAGGCTTCACACATCTCCTACCTTGGTCATTTTTCAAATCCTGTGCTTCAATGTGACACTGGCCACAAACAAAAGGTTACTGTCAGCTTGCTGCTGAAGTAAAACAAAAATGCAATGGAAAATCCCACACAGCACCAACAAGTAGACAAAACTGTAATAATCTCCTGTGGACAAATCATGGTCCCCAGAGGACAAAGCCCAGGGGTTGATAATTCCCAAACTTTCCCTGTAGATAGTTTTTAATGACCTCTAATTAACAAAAGTGAGGGATGATATGTGAGATGGCTTCTAGAGAAACTGACACTGGCACTGACACTAACCCAGACAATCATTCGATATTCAAAAACTGCTACATATGTATTTTCTATATTCTGCAACTGCAGTCCTCCACACTTAGACGCACAAGTGAAAACGTATCACAGAACAGATATGATCCCAGTGGGAATAGGAGCTTTAGAGGCCGTAATTCCCATTTCCCTGGGAGAGACACTGCAGTAGATTCCAATCACATCATCAAAGGTCTCCTAAAACTGAGTCTTCAGAACAAATACACAGCTTAATGTCTTCTAAGATGAGCTGCTAACCCGCCTGTTGTCTTGGTGTATTTTGGTCAAGTTTTTTTTAAGTATTTATGAGCAGAAGATAGTCAGGAAAAAATTTACAACCTTGTATAAATTGATCTAATAATTTCCACATTTTAGAAGCTTAACATGATTTTCTTTAAGAATGTTAGATAATAGTCCTGTAGTATGCATGATGATGGGATTGAACTGATATTTCAATGCTGTTTACCTTTTGGAAGGTAACTCTAGGAGTTAAAATTTATTATTTTATTTTTTGGTCTTACTTGTTTAATTGTCTATTGTACCTTAATTTCCAACAATATCTCAACATTTCACTAAATCACAGCTGTCCTTTCACTTGCTGTTTTTCTCAAAAACAAAATGATGGCAGCTGCTGCCTTGCTGCAGCTGATGTCACTGGTTACCATGGCAACTAGTGCCCAGCTGTGAAAGTGAGCAAGAGGCAACGTCCAGCACAAGTAAGTGAGTGTGTGTGTGTGTGTGTGTGTGTGTGTGTGTGTGTGTGTGTGTGTGTGTGTGTGTCTTACTTAATGTGCCAGTGACAATAAATTTAGAGGGTTTTGGGGAGAACATAAATATCAAACAGGCACTACCTGCTTTTATGCCGTGAGGTCCAGCATATCTGAGACTACATCAAACAGCTGCGACACTTTCATGTAAAAATGGAAATAATCTGAAGGTATGAGGATCCCAACTAAACCTTTAATTTAATAAAACATTTAGGAATACAAGTCGTAACTTGTAAAATTCAGATTTTGCACTAATTCTGCTAAGGCAGATTTGGCACTTACAATTTGTCTTATCAACCTTTGTTAAGCTAAATCAATCCGCAGCCATTGTTCACCTCTAAGAAAAATGGCTGTATCTCATGAACACAGCAGAAGCAATAAAGGAACATGGTGGTGCTATAGCTCATTTGGTTGAGCAGGTGACCCATATTCTAAAAAGCTGGGTTTGATTCGACTCCAGACCATGTTTTACATATCTTCCCACTTTCCTGTCTACTCTCTACAGTGACATTGGCCAAAAAATAAATAAAAAGAAATAAAGGAATTTCACAAGAGTGAAAAAGTTATTATGAGCAAAAAAGTCTTTCTGTGTGTCACAACATGGCTAGGCTTCACATCATACAGAGAGCAATACATCAGGCTTTGTACAGTGAGAGACAAAAATCCAGTTACGTTTCAGATAGACATTTTGTCTCCAGTCAGCACAGGTGAGGGCTGGAGAAGAAGGCTGTCTAATAGTCTCAGAGCATCTCAGTGGTCTCTGAACTGATTCCCAGAAGGGAAGAATACTCGCACATGGTCAGCTCTGGACACTGCAGATGAACAGCTGTTCTTATTATACTAGTTTCTAGTATATTTGTTGGATGCATGCACACTTGCAGTGTAGCCACAGTTACAACTAACTGCAGGGACAAAAGATTTTGATGATTCTGCAATTTTGCTGCCAGGCCACACACCACAAAGCCTTCAAGAAGCACCTGACAACCACAAAATTCTGGATTTATAGATTTTCCTCCCCCGTCACCTGACCTCTGGTGGTCTTGGACTTTAGTACCAGACTCTGTTTTTTTCTGCAAGCATATTGAATATTGAATAACATTTTGTTAGAATATAATACACAGAGCAATGAGACACCACAATGAGGGCTAGATGGTGGTTATGAATATTTCCCTGCTTATATTTACTAAGCAAAACTCACAGAGAGATAATTTTTATGCCCTTGTAACTATCTGCATTTGTATTTTCACACAATTACCAAGATAAACACAAGCCACAGGCATATGGAGCACCATCTGCTCTGCAGAATTCCACTGCCCCTGTGACCATTTACTCATGTTCCCTTAGTGCTCTTGTCCTGGTACAGACCCACACAGCTGACCTCTGCCACCATGACATAAAAAACCTGAACTTCTACCTGGTTTAGTGCCCCAGGTCAAGAAAAATACTCTACGCCCTGTACTATAATTTTTTTAATTTAATTCCTCTCAGGTATACTTATTATTTCCTTTGAAGACAGAAAAATTAGAGAATGTGCTCCACAAATATTTGAGTATATAAATTATTTAAAAATAAATGAATTTTTAAAATCACATAATGCAACTTCTCATTTAAAGTTTTGATTTTACAGCAAAGGAAAAAGACATCTAGACGGGAGCATACAAGTTATATGGGTTGTAATTTCTGATTTTTAAAACAGTTTAATATAAATTCTGAAGCCAAAATGATGCCATTATTTATTTTACACACACCTTGTCTGCAGCTTTTATTTCCAAATTCTATAACAAAATAATATATAATAATTGGAAAATAAAAGTATTCAAATTACTTGTAGTGTGTCTAATTTATTTTTACTGTTCACAGTTCAGTCCATACCTGTAAGTGTTTGAACAAATACACATTTTTTTATTTTGCCTTGGACCAACCACAATGGATTCTAGACCAAACAACCAGAAACGTGGCTTAATTGATTAGGAATTACAACACAGTGCACTATTTTCAGAGGTAATAGCATCTGAATTGATAAACAAGAGTGTCACAGCCAGGTGAGGGCCGTTTAAGCAGGTAAAGTAGAGTAGTGTTTCACTTGTATTTGCATTTGGTTCACTGACTTACCTTATATTTAAAACGATGCTAATTTTTCCACTTTTAATTGAATCTCTGAAAATGTGGGACTGTGTATAAACATGTAATTGCATGACACATGCGTCTTTTAATATAAATGCTTAGTTTTTAATAGTGTCCAGCCGTAGCAGTGCCACATCTAAGTGAAACCAGGTGAAATGAACCTAAATACATGTGTAATGTTTGTAAGGCTGTGTGAGGAAAACTACTCACCTGGATCATGTAGAGCTGAGCAATGCGGTACTCCTCCACACTCATAGGCATGGGGATCCGATACTCCTTGATCAGCATGGCTGTGCTTGAGTTGAGCCGACACAGTTAGTGTGTGTGTCCAGAGAGGAAGCAGCGCGTGAAGGTAGATGCTCCTGTCAGTCGGCTTTGCTACCCAAGCTGCATGTTCAAGCAGGAAGAACGGGACTCATTATTCACACCTGAAACAGAGGAAAAATGTCCTTTCAGCTTCCAGAGTTACAGACAAACCACAGGAAGAGTTTGCATGTTTGTCTCAAGGATTAACCCCCCCCCCCCCACATACACAAGCCAACACATACAAGGTAATCCACTGACCCAGGAAACGCACTGAAATCCCCCAGCAACCTAAATCCCAACTCTGACTACAGACCAAAGATGCAACCAAGTTGTGTTCAGTGCTGCCTTTTAAATTACCCTTCTTGTCTAGTGATAGAAAGCGCATGTATTCAAGTATCATGGAGCCACAATGCTGAGGTATTTTCTTGTTGTATTATACTTCTACTTATAGTGCATTTCAGATTGAAAGGTTGTACTACTTAAAGTTATTAGAAATTTTACTTACATTATTACATAGGGGGAAAAACATATAAGCTGTTCATTTAAAATAATGCATTCCATAAAAGTTCCCTGGCATTATCTGGTTCACTTGTCCCCATAGAGCAGGTTTGGCCAACATTTTAATTCCAGAGTTCTACTGATACTGATTTAGATGAAGTGAGCAAAAGGCCGCATTCTTTTTGTTTCTCTTTTACATGTGTGTTAGCTAAACCGAGATGGGCCCAGGCTATGGGTTGTATTTTTGTGTACCTTGTGTACCTTAGAGAGACTGACATGCTGGATGACTGCTCCTCGCTGAACCTGTGATCTCTATTCTGTCGCCAAGTGCTTTTGCTGGGGTTCTCTCTCTGACTGTAGCACCTTTACCTTTACCCCAACAATACAAAGCTTCTTGAGGTGACTATTGTTGATACTATTGACTGGTGCTACGCTATAAATAAAACCGAATCGATCTGTTGGCTTGCATATTAAAATACATTTTTAAATAACCAATTTTCTGCAGTTAAATTACCATTTAAATGTGGGAATTTTAATTGCAAAAGTAACTTTAGACTTTAAAAAGGCAGCTCATCCGATCTCTATGAGTCTGACAGCTCTGTGTCCGCAAGGAAGGTGGAACCAAGTGTTTTGACTCATGTGCTCCATTAAAAAAAATAAATAAATAAACCAAAACCGCCATCTTTACTTTACATCATTATCCATCTATCCAAACAGTGCTGTGAGAGTGAGGGTGATGTACCGCTTATTCCACCTGCCGTTAAACAACCAGAGGAGGGTCACATGACAATGAATGCTTAATCTTAGGCAGATGATGGTGGACAGTAAATCTAATGCTGAGAGGGGAAAGGGTTAAGGTAAGGAGCTGATGTCAAATGTGTCTGTCCATCTGTGCATGATTAAGCTGTGCATGTTTGTTCAAGCTGCTATAGCAAATGAACTGCAGTGGTCAGGAAGTATAGATTGACATTAAAGACTTCCTGGAGTCTTCATTTGCTTATTATTGTATTTAAATTACAGCCATTTTTTAAAATCTGTCAAATGACAGTAAAACCCCAGCTGATAAACCACAGAATTTGGACTTTTTTTTGGAATGGCAGAATTCTGAGAAAGAAAAAACTGAATTCTAAAAACAAAAACTCAGAATTCTGCAATTAATGTCAGAATTCTGGGGGGAAGAAAATCCAAAACGCCATCTGTTTTTTTCCAGATAGCAGGTTCATACAAGTTCCAGCCCAGTCTCATGGAAAACAGGAAACTGTGAAATAATTATGGATTTTTTTTGGTTTACGTTTATAAGAAGGTCACATTATATTGTCTTTAGAGAAGATGTGTCACCCTGGCAACCAAGAATACAAAGCTTTGAAAAAACAAATGTAAGCTTTTATTATGGTCTAACCTTAAATAGTTTTTGCTTCTAAGTTTTTGCTTATATTTTTAATATTCCAATTTGATTGCCAGCACTGCAAACAGGAAAATCTGACCAGAAAAACTATTACAAGATGTAAAACAAATGCATGGCAGGGGGGTTGTTTTATTTTTCTGAACAGTCCATGCCCCAGGAGCAGTTACATGATTCAGATCTATGCCCAATACTATACTTTTAAATCATTTCATTCAAAGATTGATTTCTTTTACACACATCTACAATGGATAAATAATAACAAACAACAGGAGCAGGTATAAAACATTTGTCTGACTCAACAACAGAACGAACAGTGAAATCCAAGCTGCCCTCCAGAGGCTGTAATGTATGACCTTATTTACAATGCAGAGACAGTTTGTGCTCTGGAGCAGTTACAGCAGAGAAGCTGAGTGACATTTCTCACTGACTCCTGTGAAGAGTGAGTCCTTGGCCCACAGAACAGCTGCTATACAGCAAGAATCACTAAATCCACATAATGCAAAATGTGAGACAGTGGCAGATGAGCCCTGACATGTAGACATAAACAGACACATAGTGTCATGTATGATAAACTGGCTTTTTTTTTTTTTTTTGGCAAAAGGATGTGAATTATAGAGGAGAGCTGCCAGGATATTACTGTAGGGGAAATGATTAGTTCACTGACAGAAAATGAATCAATTATTTTAAGAATGGGAGATGCTTTTTCTTAACAAACAAAATCATTTCAAGTAGTTTTAAATATAAGGATAGTCATTAACAGATTAGCTATCTTTCCTGGTTTGCATAGGTCTTGTGCACAAGTGTAGCAAATCTCAGGTTTATATGTAAGTTGTTAAAATAGTCTAAAGTTGCTTTTATTAATTACAGTACAAACAGCAGCTCCTACAAACAAAGAAGTCACATGATTTCCTATTAGAGGGGCTGCTTTTAGTGGTGAATTTGAAGCTAATTGCCACTGTCTTTGCAGGGCATTTTAGCATCTTTCAGCTATAAGTTTACAACTCGTAGAGCAATGCTATAATAAGCCCCAATCAACATCTGCTCACCAGACACAACATTTCACTGTGGCACCAGGACAAAACCACATAATAAAGAAAGATTATCCTCTATAGACTCCAATAAGTGAGAATCCTACATGGTTCTCAGATCACCATGAAGGGCTGCATGTTGGATGGCACAAAATTTTCTTCAACTCAGTACCTAAAAATACAAAATCTTCTTGTACAACCCCATGGAGTTGTCTCTTGTTCATACATTTTAGAGTAACATTTCATTCAGCTTCTAGCTTTAAACCAGACATCAAATAAGTTATGAACTAGAACAAGCGATCCATGTTTATTTTCTCAAACAGCAGATTGACTTCTTGCTAGTTTTAGCAGACAACATCACATCACCACAGTCTTGACTTCTCTACATTAACTTCCTGTATGTTTTAGAGTTGATTTTAACATCTAAGATGATCATTTTTAAGGCACCAGCTTGGTACCAAGCTGCACAGAAGAAATTTCGACCCTATATGAACCAGTTTGCAGCCTCAGATCTTTAGGTGGGGCCATCTGGCTGTTTCAAAGCCCAAACTTAAATCTACAGAAAGATAAAGATATGACTGTGGAAATTAGACTTGAAAAATCAGAAACTTCCTTGAAACCACTTCTTCCAAAGCACATTTTTACAGGCTTGCTTCTTTGTGACGTCATTACAATTTTATTTCGTCTTTTATAGTCTTGTATTAACTGTTTATCATCTTTCACTTGTCTTCTTTATTATTTCCCTATATTTTACTCTTTTACTGCTAATTATTTTTTATTTTACTTTCTGTTTTTTATTATGTCTTCACTTGAACTTAATTGTATTGACCTTATTTGGCCCTAATATTTGGCTTTCTATCTGAAACTACCACGTGTGAGTATTCTGCTTTTTCTGTTTGCCAAATTGCTTTTCAAACTCTATTTTTAAAAATACTGTACAACTAACATTTATTATAATCAAAATCACCAGTAAACTCAAACAGAGTGTTGACTCCGTGCAGCAGCTAGGACGTAAAGCAGAAAGCAGAAAATTACAGCTGGTCAGAGCCTGTGCCTGCCTATGCAGAGAAAAAGAAATGTCTCATCTGCACCTCTGAGAGGATGACTAGCTGCCAGCTGCCATCTATCAAAGTCCTATGTGATGGGAGGCTGAGAAAGCCTACAGCTAAACTGTACTAAATTTACAGCTGAAGCAGCTCTGGTCAAATAAAAACAGCAGCTTGTTCCTGTGCACCAAATTGGAGCTCAAGCCACTGTCTGGAAAAAGGCACACCCACCATTAGCCCCTTCGAATCTAACTTAAGTCTTTAGCCCGCAGTCCAACAATAGATGTTGATGTTTCAACCTGAATGACAAAGGTTGTGACAGCTCATCTCTGGGACAACTGCAGATAAAACCAGAACGTATGGGACACGATCTGCCAACTTACAGGTTATTCCTCGTAAAATGGCAAATGTGACCTTGGTCCTGAGCACAGTTAGGTTGAAGACCCAGACTGTGTGTGAGTTTGACTAAATTCTAATGAATAATCTATGAAAAATTGTGTTTCTTTCAAATTGGTGATGGACATAAGGATGGACAGATGGACAGACGCACATCTCGCCATGGCACAAGTTAATCAAACACTTGTGCTAAAAACCAAAATGATTGCAAGGCTACTTACAGCACATGTTGATGAGTTTGACAAACAACTTCGACTGATTCTCCAACCAGTTTGTTTGAGCACTATGGTCAATAGAAATTAACAGAACATGAACATATTAGGTTTTTTCAAACTTGACACCCTCTCTCTACCACTTCCACTTCATTTGTGTGTCCATGTGGAAGGTCCCCCTCACTGAGAACCATTCCATCCCAGTGAGTGGAAGTGGGTTATGAGATAATCCACCAGTAAGTCTAGATTGATGCTAAAGATACTGACAATGTTCAGGGTCATGTTGGGCTCCTCATGGAAGATGCCCTGAACAAATGTAGCATGCATGAGACTAACTGTACATTTATTAATAAACTGATCAAAGATAGACATTTTATCAAACAGGCACCAACAACATAAGCATTATGTTGCATATGCACCATTTCTCTAGTCTCTTAAGCTCTCACCTCTTAAACTAGCTTCCTGATCCTGGTTCTGTTCTTTTGATCGTTCATATTTTAGGCTCCGTATCTAACAGAAAAAAACACATTAACATGGCTGTTCCTGTGACTTACTGGTAATTCAGTTCAATTTGTAGTAAGTGTTTACTGGGACTTTTGCACATTCGATTCAAAACCAAGATGCCTACAATTCAAAGAAGCTGTTTAAAACCCACCTTAATGAGCGCTGCTTCATTCAGCTGAGAATATTTAGTTTGTGAAAGGTGCATTGTCATCAAGTCCAGAATTCAACTTTTTTTTTTATTTTGGCCTCACAAACACCTGAGGGAAAATCTCTGGCTCTGTAGCTACTAAACGGTGCATGATGGTCACCAGCTGGTCTTTGTGTGTGTCTGCTTTTTGCAGCTTTTGTTTGTTTGTTTGTTTTTTATAGTTGTCTTAAACCTGCTGCCAAACAGCTAACAGAAGCAGTGAAGCTGGAGCCAAACAGCTCTGTAGAGCCAAGAGCAGATCCAGGTTCAGGAGATAATTCTCCTGTCAGTGGATCCGGGGGATCCCCAGATCCCCTGATCCCCTACTTAACGTGTTCCCTCGGAGATCCTCAAACAAACCCTACAACCATGATATGAATAATGTGTTTCTGTCACAATCACATACACAACATCTAAGAGCAGGAGGCCAGTGCATCATCTGTTTATTACACATCACAGTCGGATGCATCAGGATGCATTTGATTTGATTCTTTGGCACTTAGAGGAGTCGTGCTGCACTGACAAGATCCCCCGATGGGATTGTGCTCTACATTCAGTAATCATAGCACACACTGATGTAAAACACACCACAACAGTCTTCACATGAGAACACACATGCTGGGGCACAACATCTGCCACATACACACAGACAAATCAACAGCAAGTCTGATTCCCCCCTGATTTCATGAGATACCCCAAGAGTCAAGTACTGTACTGTGTGCGCTCGTTGCGTAATTCAGTTTTCCTTCCACACTAGCTGCAGATGTGGATTTCATAGACCGCATTTACTGCCTAATATTCCAGTAAGAAATTAGCAAACGATATTTGCGCTACTCTGTACAGAGCAGAGTCTCGTATGATGATTTATTATCATAACTCAGGCATGAAAAACTCAGTGTGCAGCACATCATCACCACCCAGCTTGCAGCCACAGGACGTTAATGACATGATGTTCTGCAAACATTTCACCAGATCTAAAGGTTTATATTTTGATTCTTTCAAGCTAAATAATCAACATGCAAGTTGGTTCACACAATTTGCAAGATGAGGTAATTTTCTTTCAGATATTTGGCTACAACCTGTAACTGGCATTTTCCCCACATCCACAGGGTTACAGTGTTTGATTATAGAAACGTTAAAAAAAAATAAAGCTCTTCTTTTTCTTTCTTTTTTAAAGTGGTATTTGATAAAGAAAACTGAATACTGCTAAAGCCCACACATCAAACATGAATCCATTACTTATTCACAGCCATAGTTTCCCACCTGCAGATCCTCACTCCAGTCAGCCTTGACCACAGTGAACCACAGTCCAGCAGGCAGCATTTATGTTACCATCATGTCATTTACGTTCATAACAGTGCAGTTTGGAGGAGAAAACAAACGAATGCTCCATTTGGCAGTATTTCATGTATACAAGCAAATAATCATGTATAAGCAAATAAATCATTTGGGTGTTTACCTCAAAGCTACCCAACTGATCCACTAAATACAGGCTTAGGGTCCATTGCAGATTCCAATCCTAAAGAGAATCCCAGCGCACGCACCCTCGCTCCCCTTCCTCTTCCGTCTTTGGTCAGCTTATCTTCACCGGCTCATCCCCGCTCTGGTAAGGAGCTTCACTTTCTAAATTCTCACAGTGAAATCAGAGAAGATATCGATTCTCTGTCTCTCCTCTATCTCCTTTCTCCTCCCATCCACCTCTATTTCTCTTCTGCGCTCCCTTTTCTGCCGTCTCCACCTCTTTGGGACTGAGGAAGCTTTGTTACCACGGAGACGCATGAGGCTGTGGCCTGATTGGTGGAGTTTGTTGTGATGCAGCAAGTCGGCAGTGCAGCCCACTAGATTGATTGCCTTTTCAGTCAGAATCGTTGTGTAACACTGAGCCAGAATCAGCTTACTAAGTGGAGATATATAGGAATTTATTTTCAGTAAAGCGGGGGATTAGAATTCACTTTCAGTGTTACATTACTTCGTTGTGTATCACAGCAAAGCCCCGTGGTGGAAAGTATGGAGGACTGTGAATGTCAAATTTATTTAACTCCAAATTAAAATACATACTTTACAATGGAATTTAGCAATCTATAAAAGACTAACTCAGCACGTTTTGTCTATTACATTAATTGATTAATTTTATTGGATAAAAAAGGAGAACAAGCAGAAAGCTAGTTTTCACAAACAAATTATGAAAATAATTGTAAAAAATTTCAATAAATATAATTTTGCCTTTTTTTCCAGATATGAAGCAGATTAAAGCAATAAATGCTCACAGTACAGAAGATGGAAATAAATCATCCATCCATTTTCTTTGAATTATCCAATTCAGGGTCGCAGGGGGGTGGACCCTATCTCAGCCTCAATAGGGGAAGTGTCTAACACAGAGAGACAGGCAACCATTTCCACCTATGGGCAATTTAGAATCACCAATTAACCTAACCCCACTAACTGCATGTCTTTGGACTGTGGCAGGAAGCCGAGTACCTGGAGAGAACCCACACAGACACCAGAAGAACATGCAAATGCCACACAAAATAGCTCAGGCTTCTTGATGTGAGGCAAACCATTTTTGCTTTGAAAAATATTTTCATGATTAACCTATTTGCTAAAAAGACTGCAATTAATTTGCTGATCAATTTACAGATAACTTATTGTAGCAACTTTTTTTTCAGCCATCAATCACATAACAACAAACAAAGATGAGTTTGTAGTGAAACAGTCCCATTTTAGCAGAGGAAAAACCAGAGCAATTTTCCATTTGTATTTTAAAAAATGACTTAAAAATGACTTGACAAACTCAGAAACAAGATCAGTGCAACTTTAGTCTAATTTTTCATTCGCAACAAATTGCCATAGACTGAAGTTGCATTCAGCAATAGCAACCAAGACACCATCTTTTAATTGCTTATGTATTATTCTCAATACCAACTTATTGGCTGATTGTTTTCTTAATCTATTTCTAATACAAGAGAAAACCAAATGTTTTATATAAAGATATAAAACAGGGGAAAAAAAGATGTTGCTTCAAAATTAAACACATTTTCTAATATATAATTTCAACGACAGTGTCATTTTTCAGTCATTTTTATAAAGCTTTATAGGAATGGCTTTGCAAATCCCTTTTTCTTTTTCTTTTTGTGCATTTGACACATTCCCACAATTTCTTGATGATGGGATCTCTTTTAAAGACAACATCAGAGGTGATAAGGAGTAAACGTGTGAAGAAAATGTGTGTGCATCACGTTTTAATGGGAGCTCTGAGCAGCAGATTGGTTGCTCTGATGATTATGCCTTTGTTTGCAAGGCATCGTGACTGTCCTGCCTTTGGTGAGGTGCTTTGCTTGTGCTTCAGCCTCTGAGGTGCATTTTGAACAGCTTCAGAATGAGTCAACTGAGTGCTGTGAACACAGGTATTTCCTTTTGGTTGAGCAAAATGATACAATTTATACAGGTAATTCCATACTGCAAATAGCCTTCTGAGATATTCAAAAATCATCAGATTTTTGTTTGTTTGTTTTTTCTCAGCAAGTGTTAGTTCAGTGGCTGCTTAATATGTACACTAAAACCCCTGCGAAACTGATGGAATGGAGGATATTGATATGGCGCAAAAATTCTGACTTCATAAACGTACCTCAAACACATAGAAAATTAAAAAGAAATTATGAAATCACTTAGTGTGGAGGACACAAATTATGGATCGATCAACAAAAACATCACAGTTAGCATAGTCTAATGAAAGATAAACAGATTTCAACTCTCAAATGGTGACTGAGCGATAATTTATACAGGATGGAGCCTTATCATGGGCCATTTCTTTCTCTTTCTGTTATAGATTTTCAATTAGCTTGAGATCCAGACTGATTGCTGAGTTAATGTAGCTTTGCCTGAAGAAAAGCTTTAACACTCTTGGGTCTCTGACCAGATGCATTACCATCTTGACAAATAAATTCATAACCAAACCTGCTTTCCATACACAGAATGAGAAAAGCATCCAAAATTTCATTGTACACCTGAGCATCTACTGCTGTATTGACTGCCCTCTCCCCTGGCCATGTACCTGAAACTCCATATCATAAATGAATCATCTTCTTGTCCAATGTAGATTTGTAATTCACAGGTAAACACAACTTTCATCCACTCATCCAGAGTTCACAATTGCTCCTCTTTGGACACCTGTATGTTTGTTTTCTCTACTTGTGTTTTAGTGCTGGTCAAGTTAAAAAGTTTTCATTGGCATGTAATCAAATATATACACAAAATTTGATGTGCATAGAAGGTATATTTTAATTTATACATACCCTTTATTTCTTACAGTTCTGTCACAAACAGTGACTCCTGTATACTGCTTTGAATTTCTTATTCTGTCCTTTGAGTTTTCTGTCTTCCATCTACCTATATATGCTTTCCTTTTATAACCTTTCCATATTTTTTGTACTTCCTCCAAATTTTAGACACAGCTGAGTGGAAAAAATCAACATCTTTTGTGTGAACTGTGTCAGATTTTCTTCTCGAGAAAGCTTTATAATCCTTTCCATTGTTTTAACTGACAGCTCTCTTATTAGGGCCATTTTTCCTTTTAATGGGCCTGGTGCAATTTTGCATGTTTAGTTTTTGCAGAATTTGTTTTAGTAAAGCAGACTACACAGTGAAGCAGGGAAAATTGGCAGGCATAATGATTTGAGTAAGTTTGACATGGGCTAAATTTTGATTGGGAGCGCAGGTCAAAGCATCCCCAAAACTGGAGCATTTGTGGGTGTTTCAGCTCTGCAGTGGTTAGTATTGTCGAGAGACAGACTTCCTGTATTGGGGTCATGTGCCACGCAATCAACAGTATCTATCAAAAATGGCTCAAGGAAGAAACAGTGGTGAACCATGGGTCATGTAGCCTCTTTCAGTAGTATAATGCCCCCTGCAACAAAGCAAAAGTGGTTCAGGAATGGTTTGAGGAGCATAACAACAAGTTTGAGGTGTTGACTCAGCCTAAATTTTAAAGATGTTAGTCCAATCAAACATCTGTGGGATGTGCTGGACAAACAAGTCAGATCCATGTAGGCCCCACCTCACATCTTACAAGGCTTAAAGGATCTACTGGTGACATCATGGTGCCAGATACCACAGCAAACCATCAGAGGTCTAGTGGAGTCCATGCCTCGATGGGTCAGGGCTGTTTTGGCAGCAATAAGGGGGACCACAACAGAGGTGCTCATAATGTTATTCCTGATTGGTATATTTAAGATTTGTTCATTTGCTACAAAGCTGAGCTGAATAAACGTCCTGAATGACCTTGGTTAACATTGACTATAGTCAATAGTCACCTTATTTGGCATGTGGCTCAGCTGTAGAGCAGCTGCAAGAGTCCATCACAGAACAGTGCAGGCATCAGTAGAAAATCTACATGACATTAAATTCAAACTTAAGCAGCACCAAAGGAGCAGCTGGCGTTGAGGTTAGTTTAGGGTGACCAACCGACGTCCACTTTTCACGTTCTGTCCGGGACGTCCGGGGGATTTTCGAGATTGATGAAAATGTCCGGGTTTTCCTATAGTCCGACAGAGGACCCATGTGTTTGAAGTCATCCCCGAACTGCTGTTTTGTGAGCGCTTGTTCTGCGCTCACAGACGGGACAGCGCAGCAACGCGCCTAATGATGTTTAAAAGATGCCAAAGCGCAAGTGCATCATTTCAGATGAACTGCAAAAGAAATTTCCCTCTTACCGGCCCAGTACAGGTAATTTTTCTTATGCAGATGAGGCATTATTTCTGTACCATTATTTAATTCCAGAGGCTTTTAAGGGTTTGTTTGTTTTTTTGCGCTCGTTGACTTGGCATATGCCTGTAAGACATTTTTCGTCCCCACGTAAACGGCGTTTCAAATCACCGATAGCGGAGATTTTTTTAAAACTCCTGCCAGGTTGGAGATTTTCGAAAACTCCGTTTTTGCGTTTACCTGTGGACGAGGAATACGGAGTTCGTCACGCAACGTCAAAGGTATGTGCCTTTTTTCACACTCTGCGCCACATTACTGTTTACATGAGATGAATTTCTACAATCGCGGATAGAGACAAAATACTGTTAATCTGACTATCTTCACGTTTTACACGCTTACATATACACACGCAGTTACTGTCCCTCCATTTAGAAAGGCAGAGGCGTCGTGGTGTAATTATTTTACGTGTAGTTGTTTTTTTCCTGTGTAATAATATTCAACATTGCTATCAATACATTTTTCAAAAAAATGCCTCTCTGTGCAAAATGGGTTCAAAAACATAAACAACTGTGGGATACTGTTTGTCTGTGATTTGGACAGGGGGAACAAATTGTGGCAGGATTATTTGTATCCCACAGTAACTTTACTGGATAAAGAGCTAACATCTCTAAAATGTCAGGAGTAGTTAGTCAACTAAAAATCAAGAATGTGGGATACTGTTTGTCTGTGATTTGGAGAGCCCAGCGTGTGCTCCCGACGCAGGGAAAACCAATTCTGTCGGGGAGACCTACCGTGGCAGTTGTGCAGGTGAAGCCAAAGGGAAGATATGCTTCACCATATTTTCTAGTATTTGGCGATGTCTCATCCTCAGCTTTGCATTTGTGTGGGAGCCCCGTCGAAAACCTGTCCATTATGCTAGCAGTGTCTAAGCTTCTTCTTCTTCTTCTTCTTTTTTTTTTTTAATTAATCCCCCCACCACCACCACCACCACCACCACGCAATGGCTCTGCCCCTCTAGCAACTATGTGCAGGTTAAAGAAGCTTAAACAGTGTGGTAACCCTACTTGCAACAGGATGTTGCCTAAGCTGGCATTGAGTAAGTTGATCTGCAGAGACCATGGCTGATTTTGGCTTTTTGGCCAGCCTGAATAAACATTTCCATCCACTAACGCTCCATTTTATGAACTATTTTGCACTTTCCCCATTGAGCTTCAAGTTAACACCAATTTATCTATGACTTTTCTCAGAGGGTTTCCGTTTAAAATACTCCACCTGCAGCTCGTAGTGATCTATAGGGGACTATGTAGCTGCTGCTTGGGCTTAAGGGACATTTCAAAGACTATAACTTACAAGAGGAAGGAGAAGAAAGACAACCTGAGACATTTCACTACAAGAGATCTCAAAAGCCAAGCCAACCCCTAAATTAATTTACAGTCAGTGGCAACTGAAAACAAGCTTCGAGGCTTGTACAGTCACACCAGCAGCAGGTTCACTGCTCTCAGCCTCGCATTTTATCTGTGAGCTGCAGGGATCCACATCCTCAGAATGAAATGACTTGTTGATGGGTGCTCCGCCCGCTGCACACACACTCTTTATCTGAGCATCAGCAGAGCAGACGCTAACAGAAACAACCCCTACTAAGTAAACACCACTTACACACGCACAACCCAACATGAACATCTGCTGTCATTGTGACTGTTAATTTGTGATGTTGTCAAGCACATCTTTCCTCACCAGATACTCCTGCTACCCATCCTGCACTCATCAAAAAGAGGTCTGTGTGGCTACTCACTGTCAGTTGCTGTGATGCAACTAACGGCATTTATGTGGACGTCACTTGAGCATGTGTGTAGCTGCATTACCAGTAGACTGTTTGCATTTATATTTCACATTTATCTCGGCTGAGTCATTTTCAACACTATATCCTTTAAAGCATTACATAATTACAATTGTGAGGCACTTATTTATTTATATTTACATTACATTTTATCCATTTTTTCTTAGTGCTAGAAACAGCCTGCCAAAATGTGCACACCCTCTCATCCATAGGTTTTCAGTAGTGTAGTTCAGTGACTTGAAGCTGCTGGTAATGTGACAGACCCCACCTAGTAGGCAGTTCTCTGTCTCTCAAAGTGGCCACACCCTTAATATTCCATAACTTTAAGCCTTAATACAATTTAAAAATATAAGTTAGTATATATCTCTGTCTCTCTGTATTCTGGTAGCTGGGATAGGCTCCAGCCCCCTCACACTACAAGTGGAAGACAATGGATGGATGGAGAGAAGTGTGCAGAAATTCCCTATACTGTACAGCCATCATGAAGGTGAAAAATTGATTTTAACATGAGAATCTAGAGAATCTATGAGGATTGATACACTGGAATGACCTCAAGTAGCCATTCAAAGAACCCGCTACCTGAGGTGTCCATTTGTTTTTCCTTTTTAAAAATTTAAAAACAAAATTAAAGCTAAAAGCTATTTATTAGTGTAAATTACTTCTACAGCGTGCCTCCCCTCACCCCCCTACCAGTCGCAGCAGTGTTTGTTGACCACTTTACTACTGTCAATATGTTAATCAGTTTCATAGAGAAACTCAGGGCGTCACAGATTGTTTACGGTTCCAATCATAAGAGTGGAAACAAAAGGACTTGGAAACACTAAAATAATGCTGCTTACACATGATGAGTCAGCATTAATAACAACACATAATGCAAAGGACATTATAGCGCAGAATGAGTACTTTGACTTTTCTGAATAGTTACGGTAAGTAGGGCTGGTGTTCTGTTCTTCCTTTTACTTAACAAAAATGATATTTTATCACTCTTCCTCGCTGCTCAGTTGATGGTTTGGTTTGCAGAACTACTACGGATAGAAGATAGTGTCACTGACCTGCAGTTCATCCCCAGTGGAGGTTTCAACCTTTCTTCCTGTGAATGAGAAACAGCTGAAATGAGACTCAGAGAGCAGGTGGCATCTTCCTAATGTGTGTTTCAAGGAGTCTACAATGCAGAAGCATTGCACAAGAAAGAGAGTGCTGTCAAAAATATCACATTATGGAGGAGAAGTGACTGTTTTTAAACCATTTCCTTCCTCAATCCAGTTTCAGAGCATTAAAAGTATTGAGTAATGCTTAGTTGCAAAAGCATTGCATATTACATTATTTAAAAAGTCATTTGGGTGTCTGCAATTAGTTGGAGGTCTATTTTCCTTGACGCCAAATGTATTCATCCATAGCTAATGTGGTCATCTGACACTGTCAAAATATCACAACAGAGAAAAAAAAAAACGAGGCATGGGCAGCAAATGAGAGTGAATGCAGCCCTGACGTGATGGCTGGGTGATGAAAGAGGAGAAGCTATTTTTAGATGAGGGTGGCAGAGGAGAGGGAGGAAGTGGGGGCATGGGGGAAATGGAGGTGAGGCGGGTCCAGGGATCAAAGTGATGGCGCTGCTGTAGCTGGAGTTAGTTGTGGCATTTCTCAAATTGCTCTGCTTTCCTGCGCGTTCGTAAATGACGGCAATGGATCACCGCCTGAGGAGGGAGGGGAGCTAATCAGTGTTCTCAGCACTCATCTGAGGATCTGCTTAGTTCGTGTTTCAGTCTTTGCAATGCTGTTTAGTGCACTTAAACAATGGCATAGAGCTGCAGCTACAAACAAAACAAACACAAGTTGAAAACTGCTATATTTTTTCCTTTGGGCAGAATATTAATCACTGCCACAGACTGAATATAAAAAAATTACTTTAGATGCGGCCCCATGTTCAACTGTAACGACTTCATGAAATGAAAGATCTCATAAAAAGTGTCATTTAACCAGCTGACAAACAGCTGAACTGTTAACATCCTTTTGGATATGTAGAGAGACATATACACTCATCAGCTACTTTGTTAGGAACACGTGTTCAGCTGCTTGTTAACACAAATATCTAATCATCACTAGAGTATACAGAGAACGATCTGAAAAAGACAAAATGACCAGTTAGCAACAGTTTTCTGAGTGAAAATACAATAGTGATGCTACAGGTCAGAGGAGAATGACTAGAGAGTAACTGAAATAACCAGTTGTTATAATCGGGGTATGCAAAAGAGCATCTCTGAACCTACAACATGGTAAACCTTGAAGCAGATGAGCTACAGCAGAAGGCCACACCTGTGCCAATCCCATCAGCTAAGAACTGAAAACTCGAGTTCACACAGAGTTGCCAACATTGGACAACAGAAGCAGGGCCATAACCAGGGCTTAGAAAGTAGCTTCTTTTAATTGGTTACCTAAAATCTAAATCTTTATCATTAGATAGTGACACTTGGAGTTGATGTAAAATTGCATACATTTTTCTTTAGTCCTGAATGTTAAATGTGGCTCTCACCTATGGTTAAGAAGGTGAACCAAGGTTCAAAAATGCTGACAAAAAAGGTGACCAAACCAACAAATTTCAGCCCACTGTGTTCATGAAAAATCACCGAGTGATTGACCCTACAGCAGGGGTGGCGAACTCCAGGCGTCGAGGGCCGGTGTCCTGCAGGTTTTAGATATCACCCTGGGTCAACACACCTGAATCAAATGATAAGTTTATTACCAGGCCTCTGGACAACTTCAAGACATGTTGCTGAGGTAATTTAGCCATTTGAATCAGCTGTGTTGGATCAAGGACACATCTAAAACCTGCAGGACACCGGCCCTCAAGGCCTGGAGCTTGACACCCCTGCCCTACAGCAAATTATTGACATACACTACCAGTCAAAGGTTTGGAAACACCTTCTCATTTAATGGTTTTTCTTTATTTTCATGACGATTTACATTGTAGATTCTTGCTGAAGGCATCAAAACTATGAATGAACACGTGAATTATGTAGTTAACAAAAAAGCGTGAAATAATTCAAAACATGCTTTATATTTTACATTCTTCAAATTAGCCATCCTTTGCTTTGATTACTGCTTTGCACACTCTTGGCATTCTCTCCATGAGCTTCATGAGGTAGTCACCTGAAATGGTTTTAAGCAGCCTTTCAGGAGTTCCCAGAGATGCTCAGCACTTGTTGCCTTCACTGCGGTCCATCTCATCCCAAACCATCTAGGTTTAGGTCGGGTGACTATGGATGCTAGGCCATAGTGGCTGTAGCTCAGGAGGTAGAGCAGGTCAGCTGCTGATCGGAAGGTTGGTGGTTCAATCCCTGGCTCCCCCAGTTTGCATGCCCAATATCCTTGGGCTAAATACTAACCTCGACTTGCTCTCTCGATGCATCCATCGGAGTATGAATGATAGTTAGAAAAGCACTCACCGTATAGATAATAGTGCTTGTGTGTATGGGGTGAATGCGGCGTCTTTGAGTACTCCAGAAGAGTAGAAAAGCGCCATATAAAAACCAGTCCATTTACCATGCCATCTGACGCAGCACTCCATCACTCTCCTTGGTCAAATAGCCCTTACTCAGCCTGGAGGTGTGTTTGGGGGTCATTGTCATGCTGAAAAATAAATGACAGTCAACTAAATGCAAACCGGAATGCAGGATCCTGTGGTAGCCATGCTGAATCAGTGTGCCTTCAGTTTTTTCATCAGTGTCACCAGCAAAGCACCCCCGCACCATCACACCTCCTCCTCAATACTTCACAGTGGGAACCATGCATGTAGAGACCATACGTTCGCCTTGTCTATGTTGCACAAAGACACGGCGGGTGGAACCACAGCTCTCAAATTTGGACAGACCAAACACAGCTTTCCACTGGTTTAATGTCCAGTCTTTGTGTTTCTTGGTCCAAACAAAATTTCTTCTGTTTGTTGCTTTTCCTTAGTAGTGGTGTCTTAGCAGCTACTAGATCATAAAGGCTGATTTGCGTTGTCTCCTCGGAACAGTTGATCAAGAGATGTGTCTGCTACTGCAAGTCTGTTTAGCATTTATCTGGGCTGTAATCTGAGATGATGTTAACTTGCAATTTCTGAGGCTTCAGTCTCCAGAGACTGAAGAAGTCACTTGGATGAGTGAACAAACGTTTCTCCCACTGAAAACACTATGTCCAAATGAACAGAATCAACCTTTTGGGATTTACTTACCTGGATGATTGAGCATGCATCAAGACATACCATTGAATGAAAATAATGTTATTGGTTTTTTATGTCATTATTATTCTCTGTGTGGAATTTATATAGAGTTAAAAAGACTATATAATAAATGCAATAGATTAAAAAACGGTGGTATTTCCAAATGAAATGGAGAAAAGTAGCAGTATGAGGTAGTGTGCAGTTTGGTTTTCCCCTTGTTTCTAGTTATTCTATAAATATAACTTCTGCTTATTTTTGTGCTCACATAAGCACAAATCTTCAAATGTTACATTAGTGATTAACACAACACAACAGTGTGAATAAAATACTACAGAAGCAAATGAAAGAAATGCTTAAAGGAGAAATTCACGCAGCATGGAAATCAGAGCACATACAATGCACACAGTTAGTACAAAACTACTAATATAAAGATGGGAAGTTAAAGCAAGCCTACAAATCAGCATTACATTTCAGATGTAATAAAAAGAGACTAGGTGTCAAGGAGTCCCAGAGGCCAGTACGTGGGAGTGGACCAAAGTGGAGGCACAAACAGAACAGCGTTAAGGTTTTCAAAAGCTTTATTATAAACACAGAGATGACAAGATGTGAGTGGGGCGATCGTGGCTCAAGAGTTGGCAGTTCGTCTTGTAATCGGAAGGTTGCCGGTTTGAGCCCCGGCTCCGACAGTCTTGGTCGTTGTGTCCTCGGGCAAGACACTTCACCCGCTGCCTACTGGTGGTGGTCAGAGGGCCCGGTGGCGCCAGTGTCCAGCAGCCTCGCCTCTGTCAGTGCGCCCCAGGGCAGCTGTGGCTACAATGTAGCTTGCCATCACCAGTGTGTGAATGTGTGTGTGAATGGGTGGATGACTGAATGTAGTGTAAAGCGCTTTAGGGTCCTTAGGGACTGAGTAAAGCGCTATACAAATACAGGCCATTTTAGGCACATAGCATACACATGGAAGAATGAAGCCTGGTTACCACCATCAGGTAGCTGACACACTGGTGAAGAACAGATGACAGAGGACTGGAGTGCACCGGCTTGACTTGGGAAAAGTAGAACATGGGATCTATGCGCATGGATGCAGGGAGTTTAAATTTAACTGCCATAGGACTGATGACGGACTCAATTTCATAGGGTCCAATATAGCATGGGGTGAGCCTGTGGGAGAATTGCCTGAGGGGAATGTTCCTGGAGTAAAATTAGGGGCAGGTCTTCTTAGTCGATCCACGTAGCGGTGCTTTCAAACAACGGCCTTTAGTAGCAACTCCCGAGTCCGAGTCCAAATGTGACGACAGCGTTGCAAGTGGTGTTGAACAGAAGTAATAGCGAGATCAACCTCATTCTGAAGGAACAGGGGTGGATGATAACCTAGAGAGTTGTAGATGAAGTGAATTATGTGCGTACTCTACCCAAGGAAGATGCAAAGACCAGGTTACCGGGTTTAGTGTGGTGACACAGTGGAGGGCCAATTCAATTCCTGGATGAGCATCTCAGTCTGGCTGTTGGATTGTGGGCGATATCCAGAGCTGAGGTTGACCTTGGCTCCAAGAGCGGTGCAGAAGGTCTACCAGACCTGTGAAGTGAATTGAAGACTCCTGTCTGGGAGAATTTTTGTAAGGATGCTATGGAGACTGACAATATGACCAACCAGGAGCCTGGCAGTTTCAGAGGCAGAAGGGAGTTTGTCCAGAGCAATAAAATGGGCTGACTTGAAAAACTGATTAAATATTAAAAGATTTACGGACTTCCCGGAGGAAGGCAGGCCAGTGACAAAATTGAATCGAATCTTGAGTGCTGTTCTTGCTTCATGCATAGATGGAGCAGGTGGCCACATAGTCTTTAACATCTCTTTCTGTTCCCCATCAAAAGTGGCGACATTTGATTAATGAAATAGTCCTACTTACACCTACTTACTTGGCGGTGTGAACCCAATGGATGACTGCTGAAAGGGCTGGAATGGGGACATAGCAGTAATTAGTTGGACTGGTACCTGGGTCAGGTTCATCCTGAAGAGCCTGGCAGATTGACGTCCCAGGAGACGAAGCCACCATGAAGGTGGCAGGGAGGATGGTGGCAGTCTCGGGTGGGTCATTGTTGGTGGCAAACTGGCGGGACAAGGCATCAGGCTTGACATTTCTGGAGCCTGGGCAATAGGAAGTAGAGAAATAGAGAAAATGCAGAAAAAAAAAAAAGCTAACGGGCTTGGCTGGCATTGAGCCTCTTGGCGGTTCTTAGTTAAGTTAGGTTCTTGTGATCAGTCCAAATGGTAAATGGTTGTTCGGCTGCTTCTAACAGGTGACGCCATTCCTCAATGGCTAATTTTACTGCAAACAGCTCTCAGTCTCAATTTCGCTTGGCTAGAGTGAGGCGACATGAGAAGAAGGCTGTAGCTTGGCTTGTGGTCCTGAACGTTGGGAGAGAAAGGCCCTAACTCCTGAATCTGAGACTATTTCCACTATGAATGGTTTTGGGTTGTCGAGGTGAATCAGAACGGGTTCCAGAGTGAACAAATGTTTTAATTCAATGAAGGCTGCTTCAGCTTCAGGAGACCAGAAAAATGGGACCTTGGTGGAGGTGAGGTGAGTGAGTGGTGCGGCTACCTAGCTGTAATTCCGAATGAATGGGGATGATGGTCTGGGGTTGTTTTCCAGGAGTTGGGCTTGGCCCCTTAGTTCCAGTGAATGGAACTCTTAATGTTTCAGCATACCAACACATTTTGGACAATGTCATACTCCCAACTTGAAATTTTTTCCAGACATTTATGCATTGATTGTATAAAACATGGACGTAGCCACCAAGACAAGACTCAACATTTGTCTTTTAGCCACCACCAAGTTGTTTTGTTTTGTTTTTTTCAAACCAGAAGTGACTACATATGGATAAACAATTGCTGTGCTAGCAAGCTTGGTTGGGAAACTGCATGGATAGGCTGTACAAGATGCAACTCAGAGACAGACATATCAGCAGATTAGGGCTAGGTAACAGACCAATAAAATAATCAATCTCCAAAACCAAAGCACAAACCTCTACCACAAGCAAGCCTTAATGTTAGTCATATAGTCCATTACACAGCTCCAGAATGCAAAACCAGGAGTCCAAATCAATGATGCACAGTTGATCTAGCAGACTTTGGGACTATTTCCAGTCAGCAATAAATGCCCTAACTATGTTTTAAAGAAAATTCACCCCACTCTGAGTTTTTATGAAGGAGTAAACTACCCATAAAGCATTTTAACCCATTTGTACCAGACTGTAAACATGTGTTTTAATACTGTAAAGTTGGACATTTTTGTAATGGGAGTCTATGGCAATCAACTCCCTTTTGGAGTCAGCCTCTAGTGGCTGCTAGAGGAACTGCAGTTCTTGCCAGTTGTGCATTTGCTTTATTGTTCAGCTCCAAATGTTACTTCCCACTTTTCATCTAGTCCAACCAGGTGGTAAAAGCCTTGTTTTGTATCCACAATCATGGAACCCACAGGATCACCCTAAAGGCACCAATGGCCCCTTGGATACGGAATTATTTTTCTTGGTGTTTAGTTGGTCTAACAACCTCATCCAAGTAGTAACAGTCATTTATTACAACAGGAGGATTTAAGGAGATAAAAGGCCGAAGGAAAATAAGACAGAACAGTAAAAATAAATTTAAATCTATATAACAAGACAGCTGTAATTGGTCTGATTCTTATATAGCGCTTTCCTACTCTCCTGGAGTACTCAAAGCACTCTATACAATACACCACACTCATCCCTACAAATACACACCCTATGCTTCATCAGTGCATCGGAGAGCAAGTGGGGGTTAGCATCTTGCTCAAAGCATGCAGACTGGGGGAGCCAGGAATCGAACCACCAACCTTCTGATCAGTAGATGACCTGCTCTACCACCTGAGCTACAGCCACCCCATAATTCTGTCTTGTTCATTGTTCATTGTATGCTTTGGAGTAGTTGGCCTGTAGCCAACCCTTTGAGAAAACTGATTCACAGAGACTACTCTTAACTAAGTAGCAGAGTGTATCGAAGATCTATTGATTTTTCTGTGCCTCATTCGTACCCCTGAACCTGTGTGAATATTTAACGAGGACATAATGCCTCACTGGATCTGAACAAAGCTGGAGGACTGTTAATTAGTCTGAGTGCTTTCAATTCCCAGAACAATCCCCCCTCTCTAGCCCGCCAACTTGGTCTCAGATGTGTTCAGGGCACCATCAATTCACTGTAAACCCTAACAATGTCAGGCTACTTTGAATATTTCCTATATGTGTGTTTGTGTCAGCTGTGTAATAATAGGGGTTTTTTTTTTATGTCAGTGGAAATACTAACACCAGAATACAGAAATAGTTCTGAGTAAAAGTCCTCACATTTCACCAGCATGACTTTAGTAAACTAAAAAACTAAAATCAAAACTAAAATGGCTTCTGTAATGGTATAATACCACCAATTTATTTGTTAATAAAGTAGCAACTGGTTCTATATTATTTTATGTCCAATTTATTCATTGGTTTCTGTCCCTCAGCTTGTCTCTAGTGTTGTTTGGCAAAACACTTTACTATGTTGCTGTTAAAAAATCAAATGCGTTTTGATTGTTTCTTTATGTTTGTACTTTTATGGTTCTGCAAGGCAAAGAAACTGATAAATCCATGCCAGACAACATAGTTAGTTACAAAACAGCCAGGGATATTGGCAACTCCCTGATAGAGTGTTGCTCGTATAATTCCTGGGCTTGAGTGTGTGTGCACAAAAATGGAAGCAAGTGATGGTAGATTCATCACTGTGTGACTGTAGTGCTGAAAAAAAAAACTGAGACAGGTTTTTCAGTCGAAAACATAAAGGATATTGCATGTGAATGCATGTAAAGCAAAACAGTGTTGCAAAAGTAGCCAGAAGAATTGTTGGTCTATTTGCGGTGCAGTGTTCATTATGACAGGCCGAGGTGATGGGAGGGGAGGGGAGTGACGGTGGAGGCAGACAAAAATGGCTTAATACAAGTGTCATTCATTCACATCCAGCATCTCACGCTCTGGTAGTCTCCCACCTCACAGTCCTGACTGCAAAGCCATGATCAGTGGGCTGGAATCCCTCTGTTTACGCTGCTAAAAATAGATTTCACACACTGTGATGACGTGGCATCTCGTGACAAGACCCCCATCCAGCCTCCCCCTTCTTCCAAGACTCCCCAGCCACTCTCTTCCCTCCTTATTGGTATGCAACAGTCACTCTGGCTACATGACACTTCACATTAAATCTTTGTAGACATAGGACAGGAAGGGAATGTGGCATATCCTTTGAAAGAAACGAAAAATTAAAACAGAGGAGGAGAAAATGACAAGAAAAAAAGAAAGCGATAATGTGAATATCTAGAGATGACATAAAGAAAAAGAGAAGGAAGAGTGAATGGATGGACGACAAGACAGGGAGAGAGAGGGAGGAGGAGAAGGAGCAAGTGGCAATCAATAATATGACTCATTCTTTCTGCAGTGGCTACTTCCTAACAGCATTCATTAAAGCAAACCTAATCATTTTGGCTAGATAATCAAATCCTGTGAGGCTCCATCTTCTTTCACTCCCTGCCACACACGCACTAACACACACACTCAAATCATTCAAAATGAACCTAAAATGGGAGGAAATAGGACGAGCACATCCATAACCAGTATGCATCTGGCATTGGATCTGCTGATAGGAGTGATAACAAGCAGATGGTTATTTGTTTGTGGTTTTTTTGTCCATGGCAGCAGCATAATGGTTCGAAAAGTTTTTGGAAATCCAAAAACATTTCAAACTATTATGCTGCTGCCATGGCCAAAAAATCATTCTCTGGCCTCCATTAATCTATCCATTTTTCTCCATTTTCACAGGTGTAATGTAAAGGTGTATATGTGAGTGAGAGAGAGACAGCCAAAGACAGATATATCATAATTCACTGATTAGCAAGAAAATAGACAAAAATGCCCAATTATGCAACAGCGAGAAATGCACAGAAAGCAATTAAAGTAAGTAACAAAAGATGTTAAAGAGACACATAGAGATACAATAACTAAGGAAAACACTGCAAAGAAATCAGAGCTTCCAAAAAGCTTCATGGAGGCAAAAAGAGACACAAACATACACACAGAGATAATATATATATATATATATATATATATATATATATATATATATATATATGTGTGTGTGTGTGTGTGTGTGTGTACATATGTATATATATATATATATATATATATATATATATATATATATATATATATGTGTGTGTACATATACATATATATACACACACACACACACACACACAGACCAAAAACAAATACAAAGAGGTACAAGCTATGACAAGCAAAGGGTGTGCAAAGAAACAACAAACTGTTGCAGAGATTAAACACCTACAAGGACGCATAAAAAAAGCACAAAAAACACAAAACCATCTAATCAATCACGGATTTAATAAGAGAAGAAGAAGAAGACAAAAACCTGCAAAACAACGACAAGAAGACATAGAAAAACAGAGGGAAATGACCACAACAACGCACTAAACAACGATGATATGCAAAGCACCTACACAAAATGACCAAAAAGAGATGCAATCGAGAAAAAAGAAGACACACAAAATGACTGCAGACGGAAGGAGATCAACCCACAATACAACAGCAGCCATGGGGCAGCTCTTACATTGTTTTACTTGTCTCCACAGGTGTCCCAAGTTGCCACAGTAGACTAACATCATTCCCCTCACACCACAGTCATAATATATGTAGACTATGCTGCTTAGCTGTTTTGCACTGCTTATGACGGACACCACCTGACCTCTGCAGCCCAAATCAATGCTGCCACAAATAATGCGGGAATTAATTAAACGTTGCATCGCCTCCATTAGTGGAATTAATGAGAGATAGGAGCGTTAATTAGCAGTGACACCGTACAATCGGTCAACAACTGCGGCATCAGGGCGATCGGCGGCTCACCTGCAGTCACGGTCTGTCTGCAGACCACATATCGCGCACATCTTCGGACTTTTCAGAGGATTTTCAGAGGAGACAAGCCGGCTTACAGCGTTATCTTTCATATATTGTACAGTGAAGTGTTAGCGGCGTTCGTTCTGCTGATTTCCCCCCACAAACTGCGCTCATTCCCGGTGTGTTTCCGCCTGTCAAAGCTGCTGTCAACGCCACAGTGGACTACCCGGCCGTCGTGTTCGGGCTTTCCGCTGCAGCGCAGTGTGCTGCCGGTGGCTGCTGACAACATGCCGGGTAAATAGTAATAACAGAACAGGACATTTTTCTGCAGAGCAACAGAGGAGAAAGGCGTCCTCTAGTGGGTCACCTGTGCCAGCTGCGAAATTACTGCTGAAAGAGTGTTCAAGTAAGCAGGGGCGTTTCCAGGATTTCTTAAGTGGAGTGGCACGAGATCGACCAAGAACAAGGGGACCAAGACACCACAGTTTTGAAAATATGGGTATTTATATGAAGCCCTGTATTCTCATCCAGACAGTATTAGAACATCATTTTATATTTGACTTTTACAAAATGGTAAAATACAAAGTGTGCCACAGGTAGAAAGCAACATATTTCTTGGTCCCCACACTTCTTATCACTAACAGTATGAAATTTTAGCTGATGTGTAAGAATAGGGTGTGGACACTGTAAGTATGAAATACTTAATAGATGAAAATTAAAAGGAGGACAGAAATAAAGGACATAGGAACCCTGCAAATGTGAAAATGAATGGCACACAGAGCATATGACTGTCAGGCCCCCATGGCGTGGACCAAGCTCCTAGTTAAACTCGGGAGGCATATAGGCATTTCCTCAGTGCTTAATTGTGGGATGGTGGTGCTTTTCAGATACAGTAATCCTAGCAACAACAATCTAATCAGGCAAGCTAACCGATCTTTCATTAGTCTTAAATTACTGCCTGTTATTCATTGTATACAAAACAGAGTGAATCCTCAATGCCAGGATCTCCTCTTTGACACTAAACTTCTAGAGCAATTACCTCACTCTCTTAGGATATCATAAATTGATTTGATTGACTAGAGTAAATAAATCTGATTTGATTGGCTGATTCCTGCCTCTGAAAAATTTAACTTTTCAGTACAAGCGGCACAAATCATTGGAACCATCAGTTCTACAGTTCAGTTGAGCATCACATGATGTCACCCCATCACGCAAGAGCTTTGAAGTCTGAAATGTATCATGCTGCTATAGGTTTAGGTTGCCAGGGGCCTTTCCACAGTACACTGAGCACTTCCTCATAGAAGTGAGGAAGTCTCTATGTAAATAATACTGAATAACAGCCACTAGGCTATGCACATGATGAGGCATAAACAAAGAGAAATACTGGTTTATTTTTAACAAAAAGCATAATTTATTGTGCAACAATATTACATTTCCAGTGAAGTTCATATCATTGTAGGAAAACCAGGACAACAAGGAAGCAGTGCAAGAACCTCCATGCACAAGCGTAATTGAAAAACAGCTGACAGAGTTTTGACTCTGTGGAAATGTGTGTGTGCTGGTTTCACTCTATTTCGGAATGGACCATTACTGTAAAATAATTTACAGACATAAAGCAAAAAAGCCACACAAAAAAACCTGATTTGACTCAAGTAAATATTTCCTTCAAAATCAACAAGTTTGGCCCAAAGCAAAAGATAAATAAGCAACAAATTGAAGAAAATTACCTTAACACATAAAAACATAAATGAATATATTTTATGTCATGTCAAATGGAAAAACATTCAAAACTTAAAAAACAAAAGAGCCACAACAAAAAAAAAAGAAAAAAAAAGGCAGTGATAGTTCCAAAGTGGATAAATGACCTTGCTGGAAACATTTGTTTTGATTGTTCACATTTACTCTGAAACATGAGCCGATTTAAAAATCTACTCCTGAATATGGCAAGTAAAGAATATTAATATTGATATTTCTGTGGCTAAAAAAGTAAACGACTGTACAAATCTGTGCTTTTCTAAAAAATATACTCCAAAAAATTGCTATATCTTTCATACATATACAAAATATCCCCGAGTAATAAGTAAGAGGTATAAAAAGATGCCGTGGAGTCACTGTACAGATGGGCTTATGGCACAGAAAAAGATGGGAGGACAATCAGTGCTGTGTATAAAACCAAGACACTAAGTTGTAGAATCAATACTAAAGTAAGAAGACAGACATTGCTATATGTTGGTCGAGGAACGGAGGACGTGGAATCTCTTCAGGGTCATTCGGATGGATCCCAGCTCACGGTTCAGCCTCTCCAGACGATTCTCTAAAGCCACCTGAGGGTGGAAGTGGAGCAGAAATTTCAGTGGCAGCCATTTCAAAAGTAAGTTAGCAGGTTCAATACATTAGTATCTGGTTTAAGCAATTGTATTAACTCTAGGGATGTTGACCTGTCTGGGAGGTCCCAGCAGAAATTTTTAACTATTTTAACTGATCCCCCTCCCCTCTCCATAAAAGGTGACTATGTGGAGAGGGTGTCCTCCTTTAAGTTCCTCAGTACCCACATTTCCGAGGACCTATCCTGGACAACTAACACATCAGCCCAGGTGAAGAAAGCCCAGCAGTGCCTCCATTTCCCGAGGGTTCTGAGATGGAACAGGCTGCAGACTGACCTACTAGTGTCCTTCTACCGTGCCACAATCGAGAGTGTGCTGGTGCACGCCATCCCTGTGTGGTACGCTGACTGCACAACAGCCGATAAGAAGAGACTCCAGAGGGTCATCAGAACTGCAGAGAAGGTGATCGGCTGTCCACTCTTCACCCTGGTCTTCATTGCCAGCTCTAGATGTCTCTCCTGAGCCAGGGCGATTATAAAAGACCACCTCCATCCTAACCACCATCTATTCAACATCCTATCCTACCCTCTGGAAAAAAGGTTCAGATCCATCAGGTACAAAACCAACAGACTAAAGAACAGCTTCTACCCGTGGCCAGTCAGAAAAATAAATGCAAATTAAGAGTCTTTTTACAATCACTCTGTTGCTGCTACTTGCTATTTATTATGTTGCTGTGTGTTGCTGTGTGTGTGTGTGTGTCTTTTTGTTTCCATGCAATATTCTGTTCTTCCTCTGCAATATTTCAGCAGATGTGCAATTTCCATCCAGATGTGCAATTTCCATCCCTTAACAACCATAGCCCTTCCACCCTTATTTATTATTTATTATATTTTATTACAACGCCTTGTGCACACCCCCGCAATGCTTCCTGTAACACAAACATCGTGTATATAGTGTTCTTATATTGTTTTTCTTCTTCTTTCTTGTATATTGTTTTCTTTTCTTTCACACCTTTGTGGTCTTGTTTCCTAATTTCATTGTGCAAGCAACTGAACACTGACAATAAAAGTTCTAAGTTCTTCTAAGTTCTAAGGTTTATTTTGAGCACCTGACTGCTCTTTTTTGCTTCTCATCCGTAAACTCTCTCCATACTCTTTCACGTATTTCTTGCGTAGGTGATGGAAGAGGGTTGCCATGTTTGATTCTGAGGTGGGGACCGGTTGCATAATTTGCATAGTACAGTTTTCTGGTCCGTGTCAGACTTTTCATAACCAAACCATCTCCATGCTATAAAGGTAGCACCTTATTTAGGAGCTACCTAAGCTCCTCCATTTGTTTTGACTGATCCTTCTGTTTGGAGCTACCTGGTTCTGCCTCATCTTGACTGGCCATGCTGGTATTCTCTGTGCCTGCATCCACGTGGTGACTGTAAGTGCCATTTAGAGTTACTTCATGTTTTTATTTGAGGTAATTTGTTTGATGCATATTAATTTGATGTTTGAGAATAAATGTATTTTGTCAGGTCATGTTCAGTTTATTTCAAAAAACCTCAACAGGATCTTCAGCTTTATTGTGAAAGGTTTATGTGGAAAATAAACAAGCAGACGGTGGAGCCACACAATGTTTTACCATTGTGGTTGCTAACGACAAAGCATAAGAACCGCCGCTTTTCCATCCGTAGTGTGGTTATTTTAAATATAAGAGAAAGATAGAACTTTAAAAAATTAATATAGCCACTACAGTGACCATCAAAACAATGAAAAAATATTGCCATAAACAGTTTGTGACACCACAAAACAAACGATCGTGTAATATGAAACGATAGACGTTTTCATATCGTCATCCGAAACATATCGTTATATCAAACAGCCCTACAGTAGAATCAATGATTCTATTTAGCTAATGCATTTGGTTTGGTCCACAAAGCAGAATCTACTGAACAAGGTTGACAGCAGCTCAGAGTCTCTACCCTAATCACAGTGGTAAGCTTTGAGCGAAATGCTAACAAAGCATACTACCATACTAACATGTTGAGGTTTAGCAGTTTTATTTAAAGTATCAGTATGTTAACGTTTGTTAAAAAGCCCTGCATACGACACAGTTCAGACTGATGGCAATGTTTTCTGGGTCTTTGTTTTTTTGTTTTTTTTTTAAATAAAGTATTGAACAACATTTAGCAGTTGGTGGCTAAATCTAAAATGTATCAATAAGCTGGCTGAACTATTTCTATCTGCACCAAAGTGGTAGACTGGTATCCACAGATTTACATTGTAAGCCTAGCCTTTTAAACTTATAAACTGTGAAAACACTCTCTTTAACCACAACCTAAAAAAAAATAACCCCTCAAATCATGTAATTTGCATTACACAAATGTTCAAATTTAAGAACTAGTGACAGGTTGCAAAATTTTGTTAGTAAAAGGATTGTAATAAAGAATCTAAACGCCATCTGCTTAACAACAACCACCATAAATAAATCCTAGAAACATAATAATAAATATTTGGATGGTTTCCGTGGAGCCTTACCTCATCTAACCTGGTCTGTAGGCTCACTCTGCCGCCTGCACCAGGCATCCGGCTCAAAGCTGCCTCAATCTGTACATCACACATTCAGAGGTTAATCATTTATGACCAAAAATAATGATATTAATTAAATACCCCTCACATGAAACACATCAATGGACTCATGCGTAACGCAGAGTAATATTCCCATGTCAGCAAGGTAGAGACAGGAGGAGGGGGGGAGTGGGTGGATATAAACCTCCTAAAAATAGAAGTCATTTAGCAGCTCTGTAAAAACAATGAATCCTGGCCTATGTGTCAAGAGATGCAAGGGTCTTTAAAGCCAACTACTGGAAATTCTGGTGTTTAAAATAATTGTAAGTTTCCTTTTGTAATTACAAGCAGAATGTGATGAAACAATCACTATGACTTGGAAGTGTATCAAAGAGATATTAAGAAAAAGTTAAAAACAGGGCACTTGTATCACAAGCTGTTATAACAAATCAATAAAGTACAAAGTCTGCCCAAAATGAGAGGAAGAGGAAATCCTAATACCAAAGCAGAAGGACAGGTGTTCTAGTTAAGCGGTCCCCAACCTTTTTTGCGCCACGGACCGGTTTATGCCCGACAATATTTTCACGGACCGGCCTTTAAGGTGTCGCGGATAAATACGACAAAATAAAACTAGTACCGGTACCGAAAAAAAGAAGATTTATTCATAACACACCTGAAAAGACCCAGGAAAACTGAGTTAACAATAAAAACGATAACAAAATAACGCTGAAAACCGATAAAAACCCTGAAAACCATACATTTCACACCTGAGCCTCAACTCTCGCGGCCCGGTACCAAACGACTCACGGACCGGTACCGGTCCGAGGCCCGGGGGTTGGGGACCGCTGTTCTAGTTAATTGGACAGCAAACAGGGTGGCACAGTGGTTAGCACTGTTGCTTGACAGCAAGAAAGTCCTGATTTGAATCCACTGGCTTGCTGGGAACTTTATATGTGGAGTTTTCATGTTCTCCCAGTGCTGGGTGGGTTCCCCCATGTACTCTTTGTTGTAGAGAGGCGAGGTAAAGGCTGTTAATATCAATGTTTGCCATGTCCCAACAGCTTATAAGGGAAGCAAAATTTTGGAATGTTACTACGCTCATGTGTTTGTTTTTTGTTAATAACCATCTATCTAGAGTAGTGATGGGATTTCCGGCTCTTTTTAGAGAACCGGCTCTTTCGGCTCCGAACCGGTTCTTCAGGTTGTTTTGTTGCTTTAATTAATTTATTATTAACAATAATATAAAATTATGCACAAAAGGAATTACTAATGTAAAAAAAAGTGGTTTTATTTATATATGTTTATATATAAATATATGCGGTGGTCCCTAGAGACAAAACACGTACAAATTCCAAAACACATTTCTAGCATTAACTGAACTTCCAAAACAGAGCTACCTAGATCACTTAAATTACACAATTGAAAGCATATCGTTTGTGTATTTATACACAAGCACTCATATATATTCAAATAATTAAAAAAAAAAAAGTTCATTTACCTGTTACTACCACACACCAAATCCGGTCGTTGGTAGTAGGTATTAGGCTACGTTCACACTGCAGGCGAAAGCGCATCAAATCCGATTTTTTTGACCCTATGCGACCCATATCCAATCATGGTATGACAGTGTGAACGGCACAAATCCGATATTTTCAAATCCGATCTGGGTCACTTTCGTATGTGGTACTGAATCTGATACATATCTGATGTTTTAGAAAGTGACTGCTGTTTGAACGGTCATATTGCATTAAATCCGTCTTTTACGTCACTGACACGAGACAGACGCCAATTATCAGCGCAGGAGAAGCGCCCGAGAAGACATCGCGAACGCTTCCTGGCCATCCAGTGTAGATGTTAGTGAAACTGTTGGGAAGACAACGTTGGAGAAACGTGAACATTTTATTTGTACTGTATAATCTGCAGATTCTGACAGAAATCTGCAACTATCCTTTGAAGCACCGCTCCTCTAAAACAGCAATAAGGATAATTATTAGGTTATCTACATTATTATGTAAATAACAAAATAACTTGGGAAATTGGGAAACGTAAAGTCCGAAGTCTTTATATTAAGGGCCATCAGTCAAACAATATTGTTTGCTCTGGGTCCAAACAGAGCGCGTTGTGTGTGACATCTTCTCTTGCGCATGCGGGCCGCTTTGAGCGTTCACACTGGAGAGCGTTTGCTGTCGCATTTTATTTGTAGTGTGAACAAGCAGACAAAAAAATCGGATTTGATCAAAAAATCGGAATTGAGCATTAAGACCTGCAGTGTGAACGTAGCCTTAGAGTAGGTAACAAAAGCTCAACACTGCGCCTAGCATCCTGGAGCACTTCTGTTGTCTTTTGTACGTGTTTTGAGTTTTTACGTGCTTCTGAGTTTTTACGTGTTTTGGAGTTTTTACGTGCTTTGGGGTTTGTACGTACTTTGGGGTTTTTACGTGTTTTGGGGTTTTTACGTGTTTTGGAGTTCGTACATATTTTGTCTCTATGGGCCACCGTAAATATACTTTTATTTTTTCACTCCACATAAAATGTAATAAATAAATCATAAAATACAAAAACCAACTATTCACATTTCAACTTTTAACTATTTAAATTTTCAGCTTTTTCTTTTTACAAATTTAAAGTGAAACAACACAAAACACTGCAAACCACAACACAATTAAATATGAATTAAAATATGAAAACAAAAAGAACATGCACATTCTCTGTCATATGGGTCTGCATGAATAAACTTTCTGAATCCTTTATCATCTGCAACTGAAAATAGTTGTGGATGATTACTATACCTTTCTAATGTGACGTTGTTGTCCCTGGCTCTCTTTCTCTGTCTCTCCCTCCCGCTCTGTTCCTGTGCTACTGCGAGTGTAACTACCGCCCCTCCCCCCTCTGCCCAGTGCAAAGCACAAGGCTCGCTTGCGGAGTGAAGCGGGAAAAAAGTGCGAGAGAGAGGGTGAGAGAAAGACAAAAAAACAAAACAAAACCCACCGCTCGTGATAAGGAGCCGGCTCGCGTCGTTCACGTCAAAGATCCGGCTCTAAGAGCCATTTCGTTCGCGACCGACACACCACTAATCTAGAGGCAGGGAGACTAAATTATCTTAGGGTAAAACCAAGTGCACCCTTAACTAGTTACCAGTTCATTAATGGGCTAACACTGAGAAATACCATTCACTAGCCCCCCCACACCTACAGACTCATCAGAAAACTGCATGCGCATGTTTACCTTTTTACACCATTTTTAAAAAGACACCAGTGTGCCACTTACATACATACATTGATTTAATAAAAAAGCAGATACTACTGCATATTGTGACATGCCTTTGAACTCTCACCTGCTGTTTCTCCTGCGTCAACTCGTCAAACAGTTTCTCAGCCTCCGCCAGTGACTGGATTCTGTGAAGTGAGGCTGAGTCTTCACAGGGGTCCTGCGGGTCAGGCCCACTAAAGCCTCCCTGCTCCTCCCAACCCAGCTGGGAGTTTTCATCCTGTGGGTTTTCACCACCAGAGGACTCTGGCAGAGAAAGGAAAAAAAATATTATTAATATGCTCCCAGTAAATACACTCACTGGTCACTGTTTTAGATCTACTGTCTGCTATGTGTGCAAAAAAAAAGAAAAAAAAAAAAAGAAAGTTACTGAAGTGTTACTACAGCAATAACAGAAGTAGTGAAGATTAGTGTAATTAATATAACAAATTAATTATAATGTACCTTCTCGCACTCTAAAGCAACACCTTAAAATAAATAATGCCCAACGGAAAATCAATTCAAATCAATCAAGCATCAGGTTTTATTGTTACATCGCATATTAAAAGAGTCATCATCCATCCATTCTTACATTAAAAGATAAGAAGTATAAATAATCACCCTGTTATTCAGTATCATTTAAACTGGTTTATGGTAGGAGTACAGCACCAAAACAATGCAATAAATCTGGTCAAACAACAAACAAGCAGTACTTAACTGAATTTTCTAAAAAACTGTATCTGTACGTATAAATATGTTACCATCTTCTCTGCCTGTTGACATAAACTGGAGTCTTTTCTTGGGACTGCTGCTGTGGAATGAGTGACGTCTCTTGTCAACTTGTCCGTCAGGCCTGTAGACAGCACACAATGAGGTTTTAATTCACTTTAACAAGAACAACAAAAAACAAGTGTGACAGCTGCTGTGTTCAGGGGCTTATGTGATGAAGCAGTGAGGTGTTTATATTTCATTTCATGCTCTAACTGACTTTAAACAAACCTGTGTTCTGTGTGACACTCTTTACAAGGTTTTAATGTGTGTAGGGAGCAGTGGGATGACACCTGGTGGTAAATCTCAGCAGGCAGTGTTTACGACAAATATATGACGCGAGGGTTACTCTGTCCTCTGTGACATGGTGCAACTAATAATGTTCACTAATAGATGCCAGAGCTCCACTGCTAATATTTCTCGACGGTAGCTCACCCAGACCAAAATCTTTGACACATCTCTCTCCAAGCTGACTAAGATCCAAGCTGAGATACCCGAGCATTTGGCTTTGGGGGGGGGTTTTTGTTTTGGTTTGGTTTTTTTTAGCCAGCCGCTGTGTAGTAGCAGTGAAAAAAATAAACCCTCTATTCCAACTATCTTTTGGTTTGGTGAGCTCAATTTAGGACCCAAAGGGAACATAGTGAGTGTAGTTTGATGTGTTTCATACAGATCTTACACTCGCTTCTCAGACCACATTATGACTGTACCTGGCTTCAGAACATTTTGAATGATAGTCATATTAATCTGAGTAGCACAAAGAAATGTACAGGGACTGCACTACTTGAGAAAAGTGGTGCAACACCAGACAGGTTACTGCAATGGGACTTTTCTGTGGCCTGAATATTGACCTACAGGCTGTAAAATACATCCATATTACTTCCCAGACGAAAGTGTCAGAGAATCACTGTGGCTATCCGGTTGTTAAGTGATGACATATGAACCCTGCTTCGGGGTCCAAACTACATTGGGATTATAAAGGCTGTTGTCTTTTTAACAGGTTTTAATGCTTTGTATCTTGTTCTACTTAATCTGAACAAACCTCTAAAAAAATAGTCAGTGATCACTGTCGGCCTAACATGACTAACTTCATATTGTGAATGGATTATCTCAGTTTTCAGCATCTTTTATCTGCCATGCGATTGCATTTGTCTCTAACCATCGGGGACCCTCACATTACCTTCTAATGAGGGGGAAATAGTGTTCATCCTCCAGCTTGACTGTGCTAATGTATTTATATCATCCTAACCATAGCATATGCCAGCTAGCCCCAACTTCAGTACCCATACAATCATCACTGCTGTTTAGTTTTCTACCTTCATTTATGTCCAAAGTGATAGCAGAGCTTTACGTTTTAATTTTTCAGAAATCATTCAGTCAGAATATGGTATATCATCTTTAAATAGAAACTAGCAAGCTAACTCCCTGCTAACTTCTAACTCTTTTAAACTTTAGAAATCCTGTTTTCATGGACGCCTGGATGTTACACTTTATTGTTACACCTAGTAGAGCTGCCACACTGATCATTTTATTAAAGAATTTAGACAGTTTTGGCATCAATTTTGGCATATAAAGAAAGTTCAGGTCATGTAAAAACGTGCCCATATGGGAGAGCTCATATTATGTTATTTCTAGATGGTTTAAAATAAAGAATCACTAGTTAAAATATTGTGAAGCACAGTGAATACTTAATTCCCCTTCTCCCTGTAATGTTAATGCTGTTCAAACACGGCTTACGGAGAACTTGCTTTACAATACAAGGTAATGTGATGTATGTTTCTTACCTGTGGAGAAGGTATTCCTCTCTTGGCATCAGGTGACCAAAAGCAGTGGAGTAATTTTCAGTCGGGCTGCGTTTAGGGCTGGACTTTGCAGACAGAGGCATGAGTAACGTTTCCCTCTTTGCTGAATGGAAGAAAAGAGCGTACCACTAAGTAAAGTTCACACAGCCCTATTAACACTATGACACTGAGTGTGTCACAGGAGACAGAGCCAACAACAATGTCTTTGTGTTTTGTTTTTCCTATTAATCAAAGTAATTCAAATTACAGACAAACAGTGGACTCCAGGGTGTACAACTTATTACAGTAATCACAATACCAGTCAACCAATTATAGCAGCATGTAGTGAAGCCAACAGAGAAAACAAAGGCAACTAAGCCATCTGATTGCTACCATAAATTTCACACACAGTATATACATCTTAAGTCATACCAAAAGAAATTAAACAAGACACTCAATTTTACTCATTTTTTGATTCCTCTTTAAATGGTAACTGTTCTTATATTTGCCGTTTTCTACTCTGAGCACTCGTTAAATACAACTTGCCTGATTCATATATGTTTTTCTATGCAAGTGCTTTCTATCTACCATTCACACAGAATTATACTCCTATGGATGAATCGGAGAGCAACTTATCTTGCCCAAGGCTATTTGGTATGCAGACTGGAGTAGACGGGGGTTGAACCTTCCATTTAGTAGGTGACCTGCTCTACCACCTGAGCCACCGTCACCCCTAAATGGAGGTAGAATGACTGGAAGCTCTTACTGGGTGTAGCTGTGGGTATGCTTCGGTGTGCTGGAGGAGGCAGTGAGGAGGATCTGTGGCCCTCTGGAGACAGACTCCTCTGAGCTCTTAGCAGAGCAGAAGCTCTTTCTGCTCCACTGCGACTTTTCGATCCTCCATGTTCAGCTCCGGCCACAACTCCTCGAGGTTTAACCAACTCCTTCTCTCTGTGAAGAAGCCCAGCGCGCTCCTGAATTGGCTCTTTGTATCTCCTCTCCACAAACCCAACAGTGGTTCTCTGGCTGCTGACCCCTACAGAGACAAAAACATAATATAATCCAAGAGCAGCTTAAAAAGTGCATCCTGTAGCCATCTCCAGACAGAAAAGCAAGAAATGACAAGTGACTACAGAAGACCTGAGAGTAAAGAATAAAATCCTGGAACTTAATGTGAATCACCACAAATTAAATAAACATCAAAACACGTGAACATATTCAGCCTGGAGATGGGAAAAGAAAAAAAAAAAAAACATTCCCCCCTTCACATGTACTGAAAGTGTACTAAATAGAGGAATGATTACAGTAAGTAACCCCCTTTGAATTGTAGCTGTTTTTGTAAAACCAACACTGAGGTCTGACCTAACTCTTTGGCCACAAATCTTTGTTTGACATGTTGGGCTATATAGCAGCTGTATAATTTCTCATTTTTTCTCAATTAGCTTGTTTTCCAGGAGTCACTCTTTCTGATTTGAGCTACAGGACTGAGGAACATTTTTTTTCATGGTTAGCTGCTTAGAATTTCAGACAGTCCCTCAGTATAAAGTGGCCTTTGTAAATGTGTGAGTGAGAGTCATACTATGGTTGGTGGAGCTGTTCTTACAGGGGGCCCGGGTATCTGTGGCTTTAGTCTCCTCCAGCTCTATCAGGGCCCTCATCATGGGTGTCAGGGCACAGGATCCTTCTCTGTGACTAGCTTCCTGGTGGCCAGCACTCTGCTCCTGGTGTCTGATCTGAAGAACAGACTGTTCACACTCTGGAGGAGATGCACACCTGTTGGAGAAGATCTCTGTAAATCACTTACAGTTGTACTAAACAAAACAAAAAAACATCCTCAACAATCAGAAACACACCTCCAGCTCCCAGCAGCTGAAGGGGTGTCCACGGAGCTTCCTGTTCCCGATGAATGGTCATTTAATGGATATGATGCCCTTTTGTGGACTGTTGATTGATTAGGTCTTCTGACACTTTTTAGCTGGTCTGATAGAGGAGGAGACTTTCTGTGGGTGACATCTGGCTCTGCTTTGCCTTTACTGGGTGACAGTAGGAGGTCCGGATGGTGGAAAAGGCTGTGGACATGTTAAAAGGTTCAGAATTTGGCACGCATCAGTTTATACACCCCTTGTAAGCACTGCACTTACAAAATATTTGAGCTTAAATTGGAAAGCTATAACAAGAGAGACATGATTAAAAACATTAAAGAAAATCTGTATTTATTAGTTCATCATTCTTATTCTGATGGCATACTTTTGTTTATTGTAAAAAAAAAAAGAAAAAAAAAAAAGTAAAGATTCACGTAATCTATGTTCCTGGTTGTGCTTTTCAAAACTCAAATCATCAAGTTTTGTGACCCTGGCAATTTAAAGCAAAAACCATATCTGAAACAAGAATTTTCAGTAGAAGAGTTCACATTGTCAAAGACCCAAGAAGGTGATCAATACAAAGGAGCATGCTCGCTGTTTTATTATCAGTTACAGAGTCCCATATCAAATCTGTTCCATATCACATTGGAGTTCTACCGTACAGTCCTGAAGCATCTAAATGTTTGCAGAGCACATCCTGCAACATTATAATCAATGAAAGTGGCCAAACCAGGTTGTGACAGGACATAAGTAGGGCATATGTGGAGGAGAGATTTGCTTTGCAGCACTAAAAATAGTCGTCCGGAGACCCGAAGGTATCACAGTGGCACATGCAACAGGACGTCCATGGAATACTTTAAAAATACCACCTCTGTTCGTCAAAGGTATCAGAGAAGATGGCCTTGATAGGAAATCAAACAAATTTAAACCAGGTAAAGATTCTGATTTTATTTAATGGGTGGAGTCCCTGACATTAATGATTACACCTTGTGAAGGATTTCAGTACTTTTTGTGCTTACCCAGCTCCAGAAGGTTGTATGTTACTGTGGGAAACATAACGGGCCCTGGCCTGGTTCTCATGCTCCAACTGCTTCACCTGAGACTCCAGCTTAGAGATCACTCTGAGGGGTTTAATCACAAACATACACATGAAATAACTAAACCAACGCTGTTTAGATTCAAGGAGTCATAGAAGTATTTCAAAGGCAGGTACAACAAGCCATGCTGGCTCATTTATTTCTTTTTTCACTACACAGCACAAGGCTGTTTACTTTAATGACTGATGGAGATGTGCAATCAGTAGCTGTGATCAGTAAACAGCAAACAATGTTAATAAGTGCAAACGATAATATATGACTGTAAATAAATTCCAAATAAAATGTTAATTATTGTGAGGCTATAAAACAAACAGCAGCTTCACCCATCTGCTTTTTAAATTTTAAATTAAGGGCCCACCAATCACATGAACAGACAGCTACTTCAGACAATGAATGGACAGAGGGGCTGTACAACATCTCTGTAAGCTCAAGTAGGATTATTTTGAACTGTGAGTCATACAACGCTACTCTAGTCCAGTGCAAGAATAAAAATATGAAAATGGGAATGAGCATATTAGGTCCTCTTTAATGTCAACATTTTGCAAGAAAAATTCTCTCAACCATCAAGGCCTGGCTGTAATTTGCTCCTCTGTTTTACAGATCATAGTAATTAACATTTGCACTGTGACTCCATTAGTCCTTGACGCTTAGAGCAGCTTACACATTTTCTATTTTTAAAGTCTTCAGTGTATTCAAAAAATAAAACATTTCTTAGTTTCCCCAAAGTCTCTTTACACACAAGGTCATATGTTATTCCAGTGGATGCTGATGTAGGCCTTACCCTTTAGGTTATTAACTCAAAAACAGATAAGCTAAAGTACTCCAATTTATAACTACCATCTGTTCATATTGTTGACTTGGCACACTTTATCAATGTGCTCCCTCTATAGGCATCAATTAGCAGGCAAAGGGGAAACTGCAAGGAGACAATGCTGCCTAGCATCAGAGGCCAGCACTATTATCTATTTTTAACAGGATCATCATTAGGGCTTTATCGATTAATATTCTTTTCTCCGTCTCCCTGCTGAATACCACCCACCACTGCAGCCCTTTCACAAAAATGCTCAAACCAGCAAGTGACAATGAAACACTGACAGGCCGGAGACCAATAACACTGTAACATTTTGACCTTGACCCAAAGTGACCTTTAAACAAGCTGGTAGTCCTGACTTTTTAACCTTTAGATCCAGCTCACCTACCGTCACTCTCTTCACTCACCTCTTTAATTCAGATATCTGATCATTGGAATCAACAAGCTTATTCTCTGCTGACACCAGGTTGTTCTGTAGATAAAGAAATGGGGAAACTCCATGAGGCCAAATAAATCAAATAATCACAGTAAGGTTTTAATGTAAATTTCAGTGAGAGAATTATTACCTTCAATCCTTCATGGTCTTTTATCAGAGAATCATATTCTCCAAGCAGCTGAGGAAACAAAACCACAGACATCTTAACCTTGGACACCAGCATTGCTGCAGTGCTGACAAAGAGTGATTTACTTTTTTGCTCTTAATACAAAATTCTGAAAATGTGACAGTAGTACTGACAATACTTCAGACGAAAGAAAAATCAATATTAAAATCAATGAAAAATGAGGTGGATGTGGTGGCTAAGACAGGGTCGTTCAATAGTTTGGTTTTTTAAACTTAATTTTTAAACACTCTATACATACTATAGCACTGGCAAATGTCCTTTTTTAAAATAATGTAAAAAAAAAATAATAATAATAATCAAACAAACAATACAAAAAACCCCACAGATTTCTAACACTGCCTCTTCATTGTTTAAATACTAAATAAATAAATCTTTCTGAAATCTTAAGGAGTATGTAATTTGTTCCATTAGATAGATTACGCATAAGTTATCTAGCCACATAGTCTGTTGGTTGATCGGGAGTTTAGTTTTTAGTGCAAAAAGTGCACCTCTGTAAATAATAATGTGAGCTTGACTTATAATATGTTATAATTTGATAATGAATGCAAAAAATACAATTACTTTTTGTTTTAGATCAGCATGGTGACATGGTTTTTAGTACTGTTGCTTCACAGCAGAAATATGAGGGTTCGAATCCACCATCTAGCCAGGGCTTTTCTGTGTGGAGTTTGCATGTTCTACTCTTGGGTACTCTGGTTTCCTCCCACAGCCCAGAGGCATGCACCTAGTGGGGTTAGGTTCATTGGTGATTCTAAATTCCCCAAAAGTGTGAATGTGAGTGTAAATAGTTCTCTAACTGTGTTGTGTGACAGACTTAATATTTTTTAATAGTACTTTCAGAATTATGTTTTTAAAAAAAATCTACTGATACTACACTGTCCAGTGTTTCAAAAGACCAGTCATGAAAGTGGCAGAAACTGTATTACACGAAAATTATATGTAGACTATAAAGTGATAGACTTTTGCTTGTACTCCCCTGCTTTGGAGAACATCTGGCTGTAGCCAACATAAGGTTAAAAGGATCAATACTGGAGCAGATAGTAATCAGATGAACCTGACTGGTGCATCCTTGAAAGAAAACTCTTAACATAGAAAAAACTCTTACATACATCCTCAGCTGCAAACTAATTCCTCAACACCTAGAGCTAGCTGACTGCAGATAAAGTAAACTATCACAAATTATCAAGTCCATTAACAACAGTGCACTTGCCTGATTAAAGGAAATACCTCAGTACTGATGCTAACAGCATCCAGTGAATAAGAGGATGTTTATGAGAGTTTTATGTGACAGTTTTCTGACTGTTATCATCTCTTCATGTCATTCTGTTCTCTCACACTTACATCCTGCAGCATCTTGTACTCTCTCTCCCTCCTGGCCTCCTTCTCATCTGCTTCTCTGCAAGCTTTCTGCGCTGCCTCCTCCAGCTGCCGTACACGGTTCTTCAAACGCGCCACCAGGGCGTCCTTTTCTTTGCCTGATAGTTTGCTTTCTTCCAGTCGCTGTTGCAAAGATTTCACAGTGGCACCTGCTACAGCATAGCGCTCCGGCCATTCTGCCTAATGACAAAAAAAGGACATCAAAATGAAGATATGGAATAAAGATTACTTTCATAGCCATTGACATATTTTTAGAAAACATCCTTGATGAAGTGACAAATTAAAAAGACATTCTAATTAAAACCCAATAAATATAAATGAACACATAAAAATGGATTTTCGCATTCACAAGATTTTCAAAAAATTTGACCTATGACCAAACTTGTTCAGACTTCTAGCAGTGTACCTATGGTATCAATTTGAAACTTCTATGTTGCTTGGTTAACGAGTTATCGCATTCACAACTTGGATGTCCATGTCCCCTGCTGGGTGATGACAATACCACATCAGCTTTTTACGGCTAAGGGGTAAAAATGATATAAAATAAATAGCAAAGCATACCAGCTTTTTTTCCAGTGAGCTGTTTGTTGCCTCTAGTTCTTGAATACGGGTGGTGGCCTCAGCCAAAGCCTGTTCTAGATGCCTGCACCTGTAAATAAATAGCAATAAACAATGAAAGCATAAAAATAATCTATAAAGCAATACTACGGGATTTTATGCGTCTTGGTATTTCAGAATATGAATTCAATATCATTCAAGTTTGATTTGACACCTTTTCCCCTTTAATTTCAGCATCTTAACCACAACTTTGCATCATCCTAAATGGAGTACCTATTTTAATGTCCCCTATTGTTAATGCACTGACAGATGTAGAAATGTGTTAAACTTTTGAACCCCTCGACATCAAAAACAACAGTTCACTTATTGGCTATTTCTAACCAAAAGTGACTGTTAACCCACTGAGGGGGACTGTGATTTGGTTCTACATTTAACTGTATCATCCCTGCTTATTTTTCTTGTACATAGAAAACTAATTTTTTACTTCAACTCAATATAATGAACAATAATATTTTAACTGAAAATATAGTCCATAAATGCAAACCTTTCTGTGAGCGCATGGTTGCTCTTCTCTAAATCCTGGGGCAGATCTCTGAGCTTGAGTTTGTCTCGCAGGATTTGGATCTCAGACTCATAATATGCTTTCAGGTCAGCCACATGCCGAGAATGCTTCTCTCTCAGGTTCTGCCTTAGTCTGAAAAACAGGAGAAGAAAAACAAAACTTTTTTTAAGAAAATTGGTCATGTGTAATGTTACTTTATTCACAGCACTTGAAGTAGTTTTTGGTTCTCTGGGAGGTGACTGGGCATGGCAATGTGATCACGATGCAAAGTGAAGCGAATTCATCTGTTACCTTATTTATCCATTACTTCTGACTTTCTGATAATCACAAATACATACCTCCGCTTTTACAAGTACAAAGAGATAATGGGAAAAAAAAGAAGCAATAAATAGGAATGAGAGCGGCTTTCCTTTTGGGGCTGGCTAAAGCCTCTTGGACAGTGCCAGAAACGATTATACTCACCTGTAAATAAAGAAATAAAAGGGGAACTATAACCAACCTCAAGGGTAAAAAGTTTTAAATATGTGCTAACATAATCAATCTTGTTATGAAATGAAGCTATTAAACATGAGATTTCTGTTCACTGGCTCTGGGTCCTATGAAACACATGACCTGCCATGTCCTTATTTCAGGTCCTCTTAACAGAAAACATAAGTGTAGCTAAAGTGCTAATAGTGTTTGGCAGTATTTTGGATTTATTTGATGTCTTTAGAGATTCATATTGTTCAAATACTAATCGTTTATACTTTATAAACAGACATTTTCAGTTCTTTAGCTTCAGGTCAACATTTACCATAAAGGGCCAAATCAAGCATTAGAGTAGATGTTCTTAGAAATTATTTTGGGTTTTTTTTAATTATTTGACACATATAAAACTTTTTTTAATTTTCATGTTATTTAATTCTGTTCAATCAAGTCTCTAATGTTATGTCATGCCAAAAAAAAACAAAAAACCCAACTTTAAAATTTTCACCATACAGAGCATTTCTAGCTTTCCTGTGGCGTTGCTAACTTTCTGTAAGGAAACTGAAAAGATCTACCACTCAAAGACAGATCGACACTCAGTGGATTGTTTGAGAATAACATATCAAAACCAAGTGATAGAAAAGGCTCAAACAAGTTAAAGTTAGTATCAGTGCATTTTTTTGGAAAGATATAGGGACTCAAAATGTGCTCAACCAAATGGTTGAGCAGAACATTATACATTATAACATGTGTACGTACAGAGAGAGGACAACAGGATCCTCTAGTGATGATGCTCTTTCCATGTGTGGACTGACTCCATGTCGCAGAGAAGCACCAGAGGCTGAACAAGGCTTCAGGGTGCTGGTGTGGGTGTGACTACCCTCCTCTTCGCTGGCTAAGGGAGCACTGGCTCTGCGCTGATGGCTGTCTGTTTGGGAGGGCTGAGCCTTATCTTGGGAGGTAGACAGGAATTCTTGGGTTGTATTTCCCCATGGGCTTTGCACTTTAGATGGGGCAGAGACACTGGAGGTATCAGAGATACAGTCTGTATCTCCAGGGTTGGGGCTGCAATCCACCATGCTGTCAGGGGTTATGGGGGTCCCGACTCTAGGGTAGCGGTGGGGCTGATTGGCGAATGATGGGCTGCTGAAATGAGAGGGTGAAGTGAAGCCAGAGGTGCGATCTGACTGCCGCATGTTAGCTGCTGGATCCAGTGTCAACATCTGAAGCACAAACATACAAATTGTAAGAAAATGTGAACTTGTGGATGTGAAATTTATTACAAGATTAACACGTCACCAGTCAGTTGTATTTTTAAAAATATTATATTTTTTAATAATGAATGTTTTATCGTGTCATTATCTATCTTCTGTAAATCACTTCTGCAATCTTGGGATTGCAGAGTTTGAGTCATGTGACATACCTGCGGTGACAGCGGAAAAGAAGTAGCAGAGCCTTCCCAATCTGAACGCTTACAATCTGCTCTTTGCTTGTTCTGATAGATCTCTCTGAGAGACAGCTGAGGTTCCTGGCTTCCCGGAGTCTAAAGAAGACCAAATTAGGCATCGAACCTCAGCATTATAAGCAAACCATGTATTTTATATCAGTCTCAGAAGCCACAGTAAACCGTAACGTAACTCACCAGACTCATGGATGCCTCTTGCAGAAGTAGATAGGCACCACTGTCAAAGCTTTCAGGTAGTGGGTGATAGAGATCACACTCATTCAGACGCCAATACGTGAGGCCTAAAACAGAAAAAGGCTTACTCTAATTGCTATATGCAATAATTTGGAAACATTGTTTGAAACTACAATTTTATCACGTATTTCTGGCAGTGCTGGCCATCCTAAAATATATATATATTTTTAATATAAACAAGAAGTCTGATATTTAGTTAATTGCTCAATTGGTTGACACCACTGGCAACAATTTGGCTGATAGCCAGTGCTGATACTATTCATTTTTTATTTGTTTCTGTACCAAAGATTGTTAATATCCCATTATCAATATGGATGGGATATAGCCAACATGGATCAATTCCAATACCAATATTCAATTCCAATACCAATATTCAATTCCAATACCAATATTCAATTCCAATACCAATATTCAGCTGACATATATTTTATATCTTCCTTGTTATTAGCAAAGCTATTAAAAGTACCAAAATTACACCTAAAGAAAGAATTTAGTTGAAAAATATGTGTGTATGTCTATATAAAATATCTTATTGTTGTTCCACTGAGCCTTAGTGTAATCTACATATTATTATAAACACATAATTGCACCATAGTGTTGGAGTAACACCCCCCCCCCCCAAAAAAAACAAAAAAACAAAAAAACAAAAAACAAAAAACAAAAATCAAAAAACAAAAACAAAAAACCTTGGAGTGAACAGCTGTTTAAAAAATGGTTGACTGGCTGAGAAAAATGCAACTCTATTTTAACTCTACTATATGTTTAACTGCAAGAAACACAGAAATTAGCTCTCCAGGTATGTGTAGAGATGTATGTTTTCAATTTTTGATATGACCAGGGGCTTCATCTTCTAAAAGAAAAAGTGTAATATCCTGTATTTTTTATTTTTATTTCATGTTTTGCATTTGATTTATTTCAATATACTTTACAGTGGCCAAATCCAGTCACTGTGTGTCTGAATTCAAGTCACTGAATTCTTACCCGAGGCTTCAGATGCTAAACTATCACTCCTCCTCAGTGGAAAACAGCTGGAAGACGGCCCAGCTGGTTGATGCTGAAAACCAATAGAGATGAGTGGATTAGATTCAGCAGCAGGAAAGTAATCAAAACAGAAAAATACAGCAAAAAGAAAAATACTACAAATAAACACTATGCACTGTTGCTGTTTTGGGTTTGTTTGTTTTATTTTATTTTATCTATGCAAAATCTTGGACAATTAATCCTGGAGAAGAGGCTGTCACCACTTCCTGGGTTATACCTGGTCCTGGGACTCTGTGCTCTCCACAGTGTTTTGACTGTGGGATTCTCTGGGGCTGCGAGGCTGCTCCTGGTACTCTGGTATTTGGGATGACGCTTGTCCTGCTTTGCTCTTCTTGGGCCTCAGTTTCTGCCTCTGGGCCCAGGAGGTCAACTGTTGACTGGTGCTGTCAACAGAATTGCTTAGGGTAAGTAAAATTATAATTTCTCAGACAAATGCTGCCTAAACCTCAACAGGATTCTTGCAGGGTATCTAAAGGGTTGAATGAGTATTGTTACAACAAGCATACTGGTGCCAATCCAGTCACTTCAGTGCCTTTTTGTTCTATATTTACTATTTATTTATTATTACAGCAAAGGGTCAGCAGTTTGGAGGCATTCCAAAGATTTCTTTGTTTGCTTGTAACAATTTGTGATTAAAACACTGGTTGCATACGCTGACACAACTGAAAAGCTCTGACAACAGCATTTTCTCTCTTTCTCTCACTACATTATGTTCAGTTTAACGCTTGTTGAGAATGAGTCACCTGTGTGCCCTCTGCTCCACTCAGAGTGCGAGGTGGTGAACACACAAGTGAGACAGGGAAAGGAAACACTAGCACAATGATATATTCCAATAAAGCTTAGTAAAGACTCGCACTCGCAAACATGTCCAAAATAATTGGGCAAGCACACATACACATGTTTTTTGTCCTTAATTACATTTTTAATTTTGTTTTCATTTATCAAAACTTAAGAAAACCACTTTTCTAGAGCCATTTACCAAGTGCATTTATATTGTAATACTGTGTTAGTACTTTCCAGATTAAGTTACTAATTCCTAACAGTATTACTAAAGTAGTTAGTGTGATAGGGGAGATGATCTACATATGACGATCTAGATATTTGGCAGGATATGCTCAATTTTTGAGACATATTTCCTGTTTTCTTGTTTGAATTTGGGCTTCCTATCATCTCCCAACCAGAGACTCTCATGTGACTATGTCATGTTGGGTGGCCATTTAGTTTCAAAAAATGTTTTAGAAAACATCTACAGGCAATTAAATTTGATGTTAAATGTATTTATAAAACCAGTTTCAAACACAGAACACTTAACATTGATGGCTTCATCAGTGTCTTTCTTTTAGGTCATGTTTACATTCATGTTCCTCACTGTAGGGTATAAACTGGGTATAAACTGACTGCATGACAGATCTGAAGTGAAGTACACAGTCACTAGCTGCTTGATCCTAATCAATGGTGTCTATATGTTGGGCACCATTTATTTTAAGTAATTAATGAAGCTACTATTGTTGTGTCACATTCATAAATCTGCTCAGCTCTCTTCCTTAATGACTGATGCTGCAGGTGTTGGAAACTCAGAGGCAAGACTTCTACAGGCAGCTGCAGGCAACAAATAACTTTGGCTCCCAACTAAATCTCATTAATTTGGCCTGTCACAGACTCTGTCTTTATCACACTGAAGACTTTTCCATTATTTTAAACACTCAACATACAAAAAAAAATGTTGCCCAGCTGAACATGTGTAAACCGTGCCTTTTACCGTGTCTGTAATGTTTCTGGACTAGTGTCAGACTTTGTCTATAGCCATTTTCAGATGCTCTTGGGTTAACAGATAGACGTTTATGTCTGAAAAAGCTGAGAAAACACCACAGTACATCCTTACAAACTCTGTTTAGCATGGATGTGTTTGACCTTACATACCCAGAGATTTTCTGCTGATAAACTAGTGATTCATTCACTCCGAGCATCCTCTCATTGGAGAAATCTTGCTGGCAACCAAGCATACTTGTCTCTGTGTCTTTCTGGAAGTTAATGGACCAGTGATGCTTCTCGCTTCTTTGACCAACAACCTCATCTTCTCCCAGTGAACCTGCAGGTTCCAGACTTGACTCCCAAGTAGAAAGAGTCCCATATCCACTGCTGAGCACTGTGGTTGCACGCTCATCCCGCTGATTTGTGGTCTCAGACCTAGGGAGTGGAGGCGATGGGGAGCTAAAAGGGGTATGGACGGGAGCTGCCAGACTGTCATTGTCACTGGACACAGTTTTGGGAACAGTATATTCACTAGAGACAGGGGGGAAAATATAGTCCTTCATGTTTGTGGTACTTTTGCTCACAGGAGTTGGGGAGAACTCCCCATGTGGCTGGACACTAGCCTGGCGGTTTTGGAGCTGAACCAGGGCCTTAATTTCATCCTGAATCAACTGAAAAAGAGGAATTATTTTACTGTAAGAAATTGCTTTCAATACTTATTAAGATAGTCCCCTTGTAATCCACCATCTCTTTTTTGAGGTGGTCCAATTTCATAAAACAGGACATGATGTTAAATGCAGGCTTACCTGTATTTGGCACTGGTATTGTTCTTGCTGAGCAAGTATTTGCTCTTGGTATTGCTTCTCAACCAGCTGAAACAGATGCAGCCATCGACCCTGTTGCAGAAAAACAAACACCGTTACTTAGCATAATTATTCAAAGTAAGTCATTCCCCTTAATAAATCAACTGGCTGTGGAGCCAGGGTCATTTTAATCAGTGTCCATACATGCTGACATTCCCTGTTTTGTCTTTATATTGCAGAGGCAAACACTCCTGGCAACTTTCCTAAACATATGTCTGGACTACGATACCATCTAAAGGCCAAAAGAGTAATGCTTACCTATTGACATTTACAAAAATACAATTAACAGAGGCCTGAACTACAAAGAAAGCTTTAGTGAGTAAGGAAAGTTCAATCCTGTATTTTTTATGTTTAAGATGGTAGTTCACTTCATACGAGGGGAAAGTCACTGCTGTACATTTCATCAGGCTTTGGAGCAGGTTATGTTCAAGAACAACTACCTTTGGCTGACCGATCAATTCTCTAAGGAAATAGCAGATAAAACATAGATAACAGCTAAAATATAAGTTAAGAAATCTCTTTTGTCTTTCCCTAACATGTATCAAAAACAGATGCAGCTTCTTAGCGCAGGAAACCGGAACATTCCTTGCATCATTTATTCCAGTCAACTACAACCAATTCAAAAGCCACTTCAAGAATCTACAGGTCCTTACATAATCCTGAAAACCTAATGGTTTGAATTAATTTTCTTTATTTGATCCCAAGAAAATTAACTGCTACCATGGTTACAACTTAAAGAATGAGGCTAAAACGACATCCGAGCAACACAGCCATTAAATAATAGATTAAAAAAACCTGTAATTATAGTAAAGCAAGGGGCAGTGACAACAGTAAGTCATTAGCTTTTGGTTAACTTACTTTTCAGGCTTCGGCTTTAGCAGCAATGTTGTTTTTCGAAATTATTATTTAGAAGTTGGTCAACTTGCCTTAAATTCTAGCTGAGTCAGGAACACTATACTAAAAAAAAAATGTTATTTCCATAGGCAGTAAATTATATTTGTAGGTATGACCAGGGCCTCCCCTATCACGCTTTGTGTATACATGGAAAGCCATAAAGACGTGGTCACAGACCAGAGCAGGTATCAGTTTCAACAAATGTGGCACTGAGTGAGTCAGAAACAGCATCAAAACAGAAGGATGGTTAATGAGCTTACATGTGCAATAACTAAAGCAATATACCCCATACAACATTTGCCAACTGGGCTGCCAGCTTAGCCCAGTGAAATGAGTAGGCAACCATATGCTGGGCCAGCCTGGGTTCAAGTCTGACCCGTGGCCCTTTGCTGCACGTCTTCCCCTCTTTCTCTCTCTCTCTCCCTCTGCTTTCCTGTCAGTCTTCACTGTACCTAAGTAATAATCCCAGAAAAAGGCCCAAACAACAAAAACATCTAACTGGACTTGAATAAGGGTATCAGCTGACACTGGCACTGAGATCAGATAACCTTCTGGGATTGCAGCTGAGCTAGACTTAGTGGTTCTGAAAAATGTAGACCTGCCTATGATCTATTGTACTTTTTATATTATACAAATAAAAGGAGAATCAAGCTTATAGCTACTGACTTATCAAACTGATAAACACATTTGTATAATGATTTAGTGTGACTGCTGATGTGTTAAGCTAGGTAAGGAAAAGATCCTGGATATGCTGAACTTGCTTTATAGTATAAACCACTGATTACGCACTTCACCAGGCAAGCAGACAATATGTTTACATGGACCGTTTTAACTTGGTTACTGTAAATCCACAACATATGCAACAGGATGTGTTTTGTTTTTTTGTTTTGTTTTTTTAAATGGCACTTGGGTTTTGACCTTCCCCGTACAGAACACCTGTTGTGAACCCCTGACTGTTCACAGTCATCTGTTTAAGGCAGGGGTGGGCAACTCCAGGCCTCGAGGGCCGGTGTCCTGCAGGTTTTAGATCTCACCCTGGGTCAACACACCTGAATCAAATGGTTAGTTCATTACCAGGCCTCTGGAGAACTTCAAGACATGTAGAGTTCGAAAATGTGACGTCATTTCTGGGGTAAAACCACAAAGGATTGTAGGTACAAGTGGCTAGCACGCGCGGGCTATTACAAGACAACAGTCACACAGAGATAAACAGAGACACAAAGAATGGCAAGAAGCTGTTGTATTACTAACTGCCATAGCCAGTCGCATGACAGCCACGGGAAGCCGACGGGTAAAGAGATCGGTTTTTATCAGATTCCTTCGTGGAAGAAAAATTGTTCAAGTCATCTTTCCAAATTCACGAAGAGGCGACAGATCCCCTGGATTGCAGGGTAAGTCCCGAGACACACTGTGCTACAAGAAATCCCTTTCACTGGAAAGAACAGTGACTGTTGCTGCCCCCTCTGTCTTCCAGTACTCCGGAGCGAAGAGACAGACAGGACGGCCGGGGTCGCTGCCGGGTTTTCTTTGCCCCGCTCCGATTTTAGTGGATTTTAATGCTGTGGCTGACGCCACTGGACTTTTAGTGTTGTTTTTATGTTTTTACTGTGTGTTCCCCCTGGCCAGGGATGTTTTTAACTGTTTTAAATCTTTTTTGTGAAATAAATTATATTTTAGTAATCGAGTTTTGTATTGTTCTATTGCCTTGGCTACTCCACTGCTCTGTCTGTTTTTTGAAGGGTTGCCCTTCACTTAGAATAAAACCTGGTGTCCACCTACATATCTGGCTACTCGGAACATCTAAGGGCCTTTACACATCCGTCAGTAAACTGGAACTGGGCTTGTTGCAGGGACCTGAAGTTACTAAACACTTCATGAGTGTATGGACTCACACTTAGGACCATATAATTATAAATATGAGTGTGATGAAAGTTGGGCAGCAAGCTAATGTCTTTAGTCCACTCTGTATGCTCGTATGAGTCTAACCCTTTCACTCCTTTGATTTTTTCCTCGTACCTTTTTTTTTTACCTTTTCGTCAATTCTGTCTTTGTACGGACCTGCCGTGTTCTCCTTCGTTTTGTACATAACTGTTTTTGGGGTATATAAAATGCAAGTAGGGATTAAAACCGCAGAATGAATGGTTATCTAAAACCTGCAGGACGCCGGCCCTCGAGTCCTGGAGTTGCCTGGTTTAAGGGAAAGTGTCTGTTCATAGTTTCTACACAAACACCTGCAATCATCTGACATCACACCCAGTAAGGTTGGGCGATATGTAAAATTTTTCCAACCGACATTTCTCAGTCCAATAACCGACGACAGCCGATACGTCCGCGCAGGTGACTTTTTGATGGGCGGAGCAATGTAATCATGCACAGACTGATTTCGAATCGCACAAAAGACTTAACATTACATCGAAGTTTGGTTTGTTTGTTTTTTAATGCTCGCTGGAAGAGACATTTTTATTTTTAACGTACTTTTTGTTTAATTTTGTATTTGTTGTTTGGTCGAGTGTGTAAGACAGATAAACACTGGAACGGCCTGTAAACATGGCCTGTTATAGTGGAAAAAAGAAGCAGGTTTCTCTTTGTTTCCCTCCCCACCACTGTGGAATTTTTATTTAAATAAAATGTTTTTGTTTATTTCTGAACATAGGCTGCTGCTTATCTTTCTTTTTGTTATGAGTTTAAGTAAATGAATTGCTGCATTTAGGCGCACTGTGGGTGCATTTGCACACAGGTGGAAGAGGGGACCGTTAAAACAGCACTATTATTTTTTCTGTTGACTGATTCTCTTAGCTTCAACTAACATTATTAGCAAATGTACTCATGGGCAAATAAATAAATAGCTCTTGTAAAAACGATCGGCGAAAGACTCAGCCTATCGTCGATAGTCGATAAATTCATCCAATCGCCCAACCTTACAACACAGTTTAGGAGTCAACAGTTGTTCAGTATACAACGTACACAATTAGATATGGGCACTGAAACCACAGTCCATCAGTGATTTCTGAGATTTTATTAATTAATTAATTTTAGATTTCTCCATGAAAGAAAATGTATAAGTTAAATAAAAAAGTATAACTTGAAAAAGTTAAAACAAAGAAAACCCATATGAAACATAAATTCCCTCTCCTTAAATATGTCTTGTCAGACAGATGCTTCCATGTGCCACTAAGGTCCTCATGGCATGAAAATGAACCTCTGCCTATGTGAATCAAACATGTGTGAACATGCTATATGTATGAAGAAACAGCATGAACATAACCACATGTGTAATCTATATACTCGCTATTATACTGCATGGTCAAGAAATCAGCTTCCTGGACATCCACCATATCAGTATGGCCGCGCCTTTGTGTCTGGGTACGCCTCTGTGTCTGGCTGCGTCTCACCACCTGCTGCCCTTGGTGTTTGTCAGGTCTCTGTTTATGTAAATTTCAATAAATAATGTCAAGCTGCCATAGTTTATGACTGCCCAACTCTCTTCTTTCAGGGACACTTACACATTTGAATTTAGTCAGAAATGCCCTTTCCGCTAACTACCCCTCAGTATACCTAGAGGGCCCTGCGCTAACCCCTGTGGCTGCCATCAGAGGAAAGGTGCAAGAAGTGTTCAGTTGAGAATGCACGTCTCTAACTGATATCGGCTTATCTGATTAATTAAAGAAGACAAATCTGACCAGCCTTGTCAACTTGTCTACCACTGTATTCTTGCACCCAGGTAAACCCTACTCCAACCTATCCCTAGGGGCTAAGCCACTGACTTCTGGATTTCCTTCCACTTCGTGAAGCAGACCTCCTGAATCCTCGAGAAATTTCTCCGCTCATCAAACTCTGACCATCAAGTTACAATCAGCTGGGCAATCTGCTCTTGATAGCTTCCATGTGCCATTTCAGAAGGGCTTTATCAATCAATTCTGTGATTTTCTTTCAAGAACAATAACAAAATTTGATCAAGCTTTAATTCTTGGTGATTTTAATGTCCATGTTTGCTATCCTGATAAACCTACGGTAAATTTTTTAATGCACCTCCTTCATTCTTTTAATCTCACTTGGCTCACTACTGCACCCACTCCGAGACTGGACCATATATTAAACCTAGATTTGTCTTTTGGTATTTCAATTTGTAATCTGGATATAACTGATGCTTTTTCATTAGAATTCTGTATTATCCTTTTTGATATGCTGCTCCTTCTTTCCCCTGCCACACAGCATCTACCTTTTCACCAATCACATTATATTAATTCTTCCACTGCTAACTATTTTGGTGAGTCCTTCAAAGCTGCAACAGATGCTTGGTCCGTAGCAGCTTCCCTGCTCTATCTCAGCCATGAAGATTTTACTAACTTATTCAAAAGCACTTGCTCCTCAATTATGGATACTGCTGCTCTGTATAAATTGAGAAAGTCTGGACTTAAACAGTCGTCCTGGCTCAATGATTGATGATTGCTCAATGTATGTTTTCTCCCATCAATTCTTAAAATGTGAATAATTTCTACAATTCTTTACTAGTAAAGTTGAGACTAATAGCATTCCCACCCCTTTCACAGTTTAACTGACTCTCTCAAATAGCCTGTTTTAAACCCATTACACTACCCACTCTTACAAAGACAGAGATTTCTCATTGAAATCTACAACTTGCTCTCTAGTTACTGTGCCTTCCACTCTTCTGAAAGATGTATTTGATCCAAGCACCCTCTCCATTATCAACACTTCTAAATCTACTGGTACTGTTCCATCTCTCTTGAAGCAGGTAATCTAGCCCTTGCTGAGAAAGTACAACTTAGACTCCAAATTACCTAATAATTACCAACCTCTACAATCAACCACTACCAAAATTCTTCAGCAACTTATTCCTTGCATACAGAAAAACAACATCTTTAAAAAGTATAAAATGAAAACAATTCTTCTACATCAGCTGCACCTTATTGTAGGGTATCTCAGGATTCCATCTTAGGGCTTATTCTGGTCTCCCAGTTTTGCTTACTCTGGGACAAATCATGAGTAAACACAATCTCTATTCATTCTCATACTGACACTATTCAGCTGCACCTCTGCCTCAACCCCAATGAGAAGTCCACTTTCTGATTAAGTTTGACAAGCAAATTACCTCAGTGGTTAAAAACGTCTTTGTTTTGTTTTTTAATCTCTGTTCCATATCAAAAATTAAGCCTTTTCTGTATGTGAAAGATCTGGAGATTGTTATTCATGCCCTCATTTCTTCCCACTCAACTAGTGCAATTCACTTTACAATTGTCTCAGTCCTCTCTGTCCCATCATCAGTTTATCGAAAATGCTGTTGCTAGGATCCTCACACGGACTCAAAAAAGACATCATATTATACCTGTTTTAGCTTCTTGATTTCCTGAGAAATTTAGAATTGATTTAATTGATTTCAAGATCCTTCTCTTTGTCAATAGAGCCCTTCATGGTTTGACCCCTTCTTACATCACCAAACTCCTACAAACCTGCTCCCTTTCCAGGTCCCACACCCATGAATCACAGAATACTGACCCAAATGCAGAACACCAAAACAGCCAAGGGTTAAACTCAAAACACATTTTTAATAGGGTTGTTTAAGCAGTCCAAAGAATATAATATCCACAAAGGCAAAATGAATCCAGAGCAGCATGAAACACATGAGGGCGGGTTATCTTACACCGAGACAAACAATGCTCTTTATAAATAAATTTGAATTGAGTAGAGTTGAGAACACAAAAAAAATAGTTCCATGTACACTAGAGGACTGCAATACTATGTGTATTTATGAATGTGCCAGAGAACCCAGCTGTGCACAACAATTATGATACAAACTTCCATTAGAGAGAAAGAAGACATAGGAAGAATTTAATTTTCCTGTGACCTACCCATACAGTAATTAAAGACTGAGAACAGAGTGTGTTATACCCAGGTGTACAAACTGAAAGCCTTCAAGCTTGATGAACTGTGCCATAAAGTGCCTTCACATTGTAGAGCATCACAGTTGTCTGTTCTCTGCAAATCACATCCTGTGTCTGAAAAGATCAGCTGTGGAGTGGTGCTGTGTGGGTGTTGGGGTCTGTAAATGTGTATGTGTGCATCTATCTTACTGTCAGGTGTGATTTGATCAAAAAATACATGTGACAAGTCTGAACTGAGGCTACCAGCAGCCAAATACAGCGCACAAGAACAAACTGCTACAGCAGCAAACACTAACTACACTTCATCATCAGCCTTTCTACAAGACCTATTGTCTTCCAGTCTCAATGGGTATTTTCCTACCTCGCAGTCCTTCCAGATCTCAGGGTCTGTCTCTCCACTGCTCTGGATCTCCTGGACCAGGGCCCTAAGGGTCTCCAGGGAGCTTGGATTGATGAATGGTAGGGTCTTCCCTTGTTCAAAGGCTTCATCTGTGCTCAGACATAGGCTCCTGTAAAACAAATTGGATATTGTTAAAATATTGTATCAAGTATTAAAATATTAGATATTAGATTAGAATATATTAGATATGTTTCTCCAGCCAGTATTATTTTATACTGTCTGGCAATATTATTATTATTATTATTATTATTATTATTATTATTATTATTATAGCTGAGCAGTATTTTAGAGACAACTAAATAAAATTATAAAAGTCAAAAAAGATCTCTACTTCTTAGTGCAGCCAATATCTGCAGCAGATATTGGCCTATCACAGACTTTTCAGTGTCTGATATTTTGTTCAACATGCGCCAATATTAAAAATATTTTTATGCAACATAAGGCAGAAGAATATCCATCTGTATATTTAAAAACAGTGTTTATCTTGAAGAATAGCTCTGACACGTTTGTCTGCAGTACATGCAGCAGAGTAACGTCACAGCTGAGCAGCAGGCAGTGTCAAGCACTGGAAGTTATCTTTAGTCTTTGAAATGTTTTGGTGGAAATTAACAAAATAGCCCTATACTTCCTCTTCCAGTTTAACACTCTATATGTGCAACTATAAATAAATACCACCCAATATGTATATTGTATGTATAGTATCTACTTGAAAGATCCAGTAATCCACGTGCTCTACTACTTTTGATAGAATACTGCTTAAAGATAGCTTTGTCTGTACATGTCTAAACTCAATCTGTTCAGAGGTTTTCCAAACACAACACAAAAAGGTCCACTGAACACAACAGAGTAATATCAGCACCTATTCAATTTTCCATTCCATTGAAATCTGAGAACTAATCATGTATGCGGTCAATTGTAGTTCTTAGAAAGAAAGAAAAAAACTGTAATAGGAGTTTTAAAAGACCATAAATCAAAATTGACACAGAAAATTGCAGTCAATGCATCTTCATATTCAACACTCCTACACATGTTCAAATTTCCACAAGCATTTAAAGAGAGCTGTCACAATAATGGAGAAAATCTTCTGCATAAATAGGTAGTAAATGTAAATCAATTTCCTTTTAAGCATTTAAATTTAAAAAAACTGCAACAACACACCTGCATTAGGAAAAAAATATTCAAATATTTAATATTTTAAAAGAGGCAAGTGTTTCTTTTTTTATGCAGACACTTCCTCATACAGTAAGGAACTTAGAGTTATGGTACCTGATCTTGTTGCATGCTGGTGTGATGTCCATGGGCCTGCACTCCACAGTGCCTCCTGTTGTTTGGGAGGTTGTGCGTCTCCCCTCAGAGACAGCCAGTCCTGAGGCTGATGTCCCCTCAGAAGACACCAGCGAGTTTTCGCTCTCCTTGCCCACATCCCCATCAGCACTGACATGGCAATGGCTCAAAGCCCCTGAGCTGGACACATCCTCTGAGATACTGTCATCTGTGGACATTTTTATGGGCCCATGCAGAGGGAGTCACTCTGACAGCTAGGGACCAAAGGAGAAAAGTTAAGAGTGCTGTTAATCACACTTCTTGTATTTCCAGCTTCAACAACAGGAAGTGCTGCTTAACTGTGAACACGACAATGCATTAATACGTTAATGTATAATACATGTAAAAGCCAAGAAAAGACACCAAATCAACTCTTAGTTTTGATCTTAGACCTACTATCAACATTCAGTAACTGACATAAATATAAGCAACATAAATAAGACATAAACAAAAGCCGTGCACAATATGCAGATTTTTAAGATAATATGTAATTGTTTTTGCTTTAGCCTCTTCTGTCAGTCTGTCTGTCATGACCTGTGTTTGCTGTATGTGAGAGCTCGTCCAACATGGGCAGCTTTGATTGGACACCTAATTAACTTAGCCAACAACAAGATAATCAACAGAGACAGAGCTCCACAAGCGGTGGGCTGGTTCATTTATTAAGAAGCTACATTAGCTGTTTTAGCTATGGTGTCGGCCAGCGCAACGGATGCTGCAGACGGTTGAAGTTGCCTATAAACTCCACGGGAGCCTGGGTCAGTCAGGCTAAGTTACCAAGCTAGCACAGTAACTACCTCTGACTAGCAGTTGAAAATGGTTAGCTAGCTAGCTCAGTTTGGCTAAGTTGGTTTATGACAGGTTTGTAAGCACAGCGTAGGCACACAGGAGAGCGCGGGTGAAACGATAGCGCACGCGGGTATATAATAAATGATGTAAAACAGAAAACTGTGTCGCGCTGATTGGCTACATATAATAAACATTTAACCTACCCGTTAACTTGTATCATTATTTCATCCATATTTCTCTGTGAGTAGTCTAGCTGGCTAGCTGGTTGCTGGTTGGCTACTGCACTGCAGTGGTCGTTGGCTGCTGTAGCGTTCACAGCCCACATTGCTATTGGTCAAAATATTATCTGAAATACAGAGCTGTGATTGGTCGTTACTTTCACTCAGTGTTTCTATTGGTTATGTGGGGAACAGAGGCGTACGCATCTGTTGGGACCGTAGATAAACGAAAAGCATGAGGATTGTAAATTATCAATAACGGGAAAAAGACACATGTTTATTTGACTTAAAGTGTGGCTTTTAAGCCAGATAACTAAAGTCATGAAGAGTTTCTGATTTTATACGCCTTATTGTGTTTTAAAGTCTGTTTGCTCGATTCTTGAACTAGTGTGTGATGGGTTTCATATTAGACATTTCTCATTTATGTTGTAAAATAAAAGAGTTTAGCAACGATGCATTATTTCCATCGTTGCTAAACTGCATCTTTGATTGTATCGTTTTTTAAATATAGTTTTGTTAGTATTGTTTTAAGGGTACTAGCAACTTATATAGTAGTCAAACAAAACATATTTTACTCAGGAGAGTGGCTCCTTTTTAAAGTACTTTTGAATGTAAAACAGTGACTACAGTATATACAGTTGCATATAATATAATTTGGTTTCAACACAGTCAGACCTGTACACCAAACCATATTGTGTGTTTGTGGAACAACCAGAGTAAAAAGTTTCAAAAAGTATATGAATCTATTCATCACATTCTCATTTTTGAAATGTATTTGAAATTTTGTACTTATTTGTTTGTTTGGTTGCATTTTGATTATTCAAACATGTGGAGGAATCCAAGTCCACTGTCACAACAAGTCAGATGTTCTATTTTGATTTCAGATCTTGCATCTCCCATTTGGCTTGGCATTAATTTGCAGGTTTCTTAATTATGGGTATTTCACAATATCTGAATGTAACCACTTTTGGTGTAACATATTTTCACACAAGAATTCATTTATATATTAGAGGCCTTAGAGAATATGAAAAATACTGCTTAAAGATAAAGCTGGGATATGTTAGCGGGGGGTGATTTATTGTCATACAGAAGTAACTCATCAGGTCTCAGAAGCACTTTGTCATCAAAATATTTGTCAATTAATGCTCCGTGAATAGCAGATTAATTGTTAATAACTGTTAAATGTTTGAGAGAAATATTTTCTCCCTTTTGGCATGGATAAGTCTACAGAATTCAGGCAGGCGTACGACCTACCTTGTGATTGACAGGTCACCACCACATGAGCACTCGGTGCAGTTGACTTTCTGATTCAGCCTACTTTCATCTAGCTTTTAATAGTATTACAATGTGTTATATCATGACGGTTATGTCCATCATCATGGCAAACTAATCAACTGTTGATATATTTCAACCTGGACCAAAATGGTTTACTGATCCATGATCCATTCATCCAAAGAGATGTGTCATGATAGGTAGGTGCTGATTTATTAGTAGGTCAAATTTCATTAATTGACAGACCATCATTGGCCTCTATAATTAGCTATAACTAGTACAATAGTGGGGATAGGTTAATTGATCAATCTAAATTGCATATAGGTGTGAATGTGGGAGTGAATGTGAGAGCGAATGGTTGTCTGTCTCTATGTGTTAGCCCTGCAACAGACTGGCGACCTGTCCAGGGTGTACCCCGCCTCTCGCCCTGTGACAGCTGGGATAGGCTCCAGCACCCCCCGCGACCCTGAAAAGGACAAGCGGAAGCGAATGGATGGATGGATAGTACAATATACCAGTAGTCTCTTGAACCATGTGTACAAGGGAAAAAGTAGTGTACTTATTAAACCCAGAGTACAATGAATCATGTTGACAACTATATTGAAAATACAATTTATTACACTGAGTAATAAATACATACAAAGATGCAAGTTAACAGCATTTTCCTTTTTTTCCCTCCCTTTAATACCAAAACCAACCTCAACACGAATCAACCGATGCATTTGGCACGTCTCTGTCCCTCCCTTACTTAGCTAGGTGTTACAGGGGTCTGAAAAACAGACCAACCACTACCAAAAAAACCCAAAGTTTAAAAAAAATTCAAAGAAAAAGTCCTCCCCATCTACACCTGTATACTCCATGCAGTGTCTACAATTAACCTATGGGCCCATTTGCATGCATAAACCAATGCTTTAAATATGAAGTCAAAACTATGATCCCAAAAATGGGGCATAACCCCCCCCCCCCCCCCCCCAAAAAAAAAAACAAAACAAAAACAAACAAACACATGATATCTCTCATTTTAGTTCCAATAACCCACACATGATTGAAATTATCCTCCAGAGCTCTCAGGAGTCACAAATTGCATTACTGTATTTCTTTTCTTTTCTCTCTCTCTCAAGGAGCTTGCTGTTCCAATCCTTTGTTCATTTACTTCCTCCTTGCAAAGGAAACGCCATGCAAGTTATTTTTTCTCCTCATGAAAGGTAGTTCTTGCAGGGAGGAATGGGCGTTTTTAGCTAGGACCTTGCATTCCTCTCAGTCTCAGCCAAGCATTCACGCACCAGCCCCCTGGCATGGATTATTCCTTTGAAGAAGAACAAATACACATTTAGTCTGAGAAATGTTAATGTTTGCATGCTGTTTTTGTATTGCTCTGCATATCAAGGTTACCTCTTTTCAGTCGCTCCATTGCACTCTTACTTCCAGCGTATGTGGGTCTGATCTCCTTTCCGAGCTCTTCAATGATGGCCAGCAGCTCTGCATATTTGTTCTGAGGCACTTGGCTGCCAGTAGAGCCCTGAAGTTAAAGCAAAAATCAGTCAGGTTCAATACATTTAAACTGGTTTCTGGTATGCAAAATGGAGCCTATCGACACAGTACAGTTTGATACTTGTGCTTTAACTTCTGACCAAAAATTAGGACCTGTGGAGTCTGGGGTGGAGAGTAGTGTCTAAAATTGACCTTCATAATGTCCCAACACTACAGCAGACACAGAGAGGTATTTCATGTCACTATAAGAGTCCATATAAGCAGCCCTGCTTAAAATCCCTAAGGAATCACCACTTCTTGATTCAGTTGTGCTGCTGCTGTATAAGACCACCACTGGATGGAAACAGGTAAAAACACTGCTTTTCATCATATGGGTGGTTTGACGGACTGTAAATGCAATTTTAATATAAAAATATGACTTATGTTGAAACCTGGACTGTAAAGTTGATATGAATATAAAGTAATTAGGCCAACGTTCTCCAGTTTTGCACAAATAAAACTCAACAAACAACACTCTTGTATCTTCCATGTGGCAATGAAGGAAATGGAAAAAAGTATGTTTGTTTCGTTTTGCCTTTACGAGCTGGGGTATGCAGTGAGTTTAGTAGTTACCTGTGAAAATCCCAGAGAAGGAGGTCCGTAGTCACTCAGAAGGGGCCTGTAGGACTGCAGCGTGGCCAGGTTAGCTGCTGAGGGAGACTGAAGGTTTGCAACTGTGGACAATTCAAAAACAACTCCTGTCAAAATCAAAATAGACACAGAAATCAAATATATTCGAAAAGAAAAAAAAGAAAACTTTCACAGCTGAGAAGCCTCAGCCAACTGCTCAACTTTTAAAGCACTTTAGAGAACCTGTAAGGTTAAAAGGCACTACAAATAGAAACTGTTTGCCATTAAAGAGATTTTTTTTTTTTTGGAAATTGTATTATCAGAGCAGTAAAGCAGTTTTTTTTTTCTTATAGTCAGCAGTTTCACAAAGGAAGCATGTTAGGCTCTTCAGTGTTTGTGGTGTGGGAAACAGCAGGGAGGTGATGCTGATGGTGCAGGGCTTGACAGTGCATATGTTTCACATTACAGTTAAAGAAAAGATGCATACACTGTAAAAGGTTTTTAGGAACATGTGTGCGAATGAAATATACTACAGCATTCACCACAAGCAGCAATTATTCTTCTCACAGGTGTAGTATCTCCTCTCTGACACACACACAAACAAACACACACACACACACACAGAAAACATTAAAAGTACAACGCCGCAAGAAAGTGAGCCCAGGTGGGGTGAAGTGATTTTCTAGTTTCAGAAGCAGCAGTGCTTGTTACTGTCATCACACTCAAAACCTTTATCAAACTGCCCATTCAGTGACCTCAGACATGAAGAAAAGAGATGAGTACGCCAGTGAATCTTTATACTTTTCTTCCAAGAAGTCAGACTTTATCATTTTTGAAAGTCATCTTGAACAATGAAGGTTGTTTAAAGTTCAGTCCAGTCCTTGTACCTGATCACCTTCAAAGGAATGTTCTTTTTCTTTGTAAAGCCACCTAACACTGATCTATGGATCACTCAAGCTTGAAAAAAAGCACAAAACTTAAATTATCAAGGAGTTTTGTTACTACATGACAGAGGACTTAGCAAAGAACCAATTTAAATTCTGTCTTGAGGCACTTTTTTACCAGCAGCCTGCTGCAGAAGTAAACATCTTTAGATGACTATGAAAAATGCCAACAATAACACAGTTTGTCAGGTATAATAGAGTATATTTACACCAATATGGAGAACTTAGAGGACAAAAGAGGAGCAAAGGTCTAAAGAGCTATCTTTAGGCCTGGGTTATCTTATTTGAATGTCATGTGTTTAAGAAAAAGGAGAAAAAAAATCTGTCACAGGAGAGATGCATCTGGTCCTTCAGGTGATCCACCTACTATTCACCAAAGCCTCATCAGAAACAGGCTCAGCTGAAGCGTAGCTGTCAAGAAGCTGTTCTTAAAGAAGGGAAACTGGGGAAAAAGGCTCAAGTATGCCAAGTTACACAAGAATTGGGCTGAAAATCACCAGCAACAGGGCGTTCAAATTTTTAGTTTGTGTACCGAGAAGGTCAGGAGAGCGCTACAGCCATCTATAAAACAGGATGAAAGCTCTGTCATGGTTTGGGGATGCACTTTAGCCAGTGATGTTGGGGCTCTTGTCAAAATTAATGGACCGTGAACGGAGAAAAGTACCATCAGATTTTGATCCACTATGCAAACATTTCATTTTTCACCATGATAATGTTCCCAAACACACTGCCACTGGAGTAGAGTATACCTGGATACAAAAACATTTACTGGAACACAGTCAGTCTGACCTCCCCTTACTCTGAAGCAGTGTTCCTATGTTCCTAGTTCCTATGAGAGTTAAGGCTGTGTTGAAGAACAAAGCTTTGACTTTTGAGATTGTTGGAATTATATAAACTCTCTTTTTGCATTATATACTGTATTCCCATGTATGTTTGCACATGATTCAATAAATCTCTACATCCATTTCCGATTTTCCTAGCAAAATATAAAGAAATGATGGGTGGTTTAAGACTACAGTATAGTAGATTAATATAAACCTACTAAAAATGTGTCAGTACTATTAAAGATAAAGCTAATCAGCAGCTTATGAAGCTATAAAAACTACTTAAAAATTGTTATGTTGGACATAGGTGATATCATCTTTGGTATGCCAGAGTCTTATGAAAATGGAGAGGTGATGAAATTTAGGAGGATTGACCTTTAGATGTATCTGGCAACCTTTATCTGGACCCATTACCTCTGGACTAAAATAAAGCAAGTAGAAGTAAAATGGGTAAAATGTTGCAAAAGCACTGAAACATCAATATTAACAATCTCATAAGAGAATGTCTGTCAGGGGGAAAAAAATCATTTTTTTGCACTTTATTCATGTGCTAAAAATAGAAATTATTTCCCTTGTTACTAATAGAATTTTTTAATTACAATTTTACCAAATACCTACATAGCAATCTGTACACCACCATTAGCTTGACTTGGAACGACAATTCCTATTGTTATTTTTTTCCTGCTTCTTCTTCTTTCTTTTAATTCTTAACTCTTCCCACTACTCTTCCATACATTTCTCTATACAACAGATACCTTTACTTTGAGCAGATTGATTTTTTGTATTGTTTTATGTTTTGGCTAATAACATAAAGAAACTGGGGATCTGAACACTTCCATCCACGCACATGCACCTCCATAATCACCGCTCCCCTGTCGCTTTGTTCGCTTGTAATATTCAACCTCCAACACGAGATGTCCTCGAAGAGACATAAAAAAAATTCGAGGCAGATCAATCGGCAGCTCCGACCGAGGAGCATCATGGAGGAAACGGAACAAGGCTGGCTCAAGAAGACATAAGTGATACATTTTTGTCACCGTGTAACGGCACCCACCCGGCGGGACCGCGACCCCGGACGACGGATATCGACACTGTAGGAACCGCCGCCGACTCCTTTCACATCCCCACCGTGTTTCTCCGCCGACTTGTATCGCGGATGGCGCTCTTTTACATTAGTAATAATGGCGGATATGAATTAGCCTAGCTCCCAGGATCTGACCCTATATATATAACTGGACAAAAACTACAGACACGGTCTTTCTCCAGGTATTCTCCGAGACCCCGAATTTAACACTCGATTTAACAGACGGATACTTTGATTTTCTCCGCCGTTTTTTCCTTACCCTGGTTCCCAGAAGTTCCCGGAATGTGCTGATGGACATTGGGTTTGTAAGACATTCCCAAAGACATTGTAAATTAAAGAAATAAAAATGACCCGAAATTCAGTGAAGCGTCTGTCTCTCACTTTTTGTTTACAACAGCGGCACCGGCAAATATGGCCGTCACTTTATATTGACACCCACTGTGCTTTTTAACATTGCTACTATCCACTGCGGATTATCAAGAAAACGGTTAAAAGAAGCACATTTCACCACAAAGCGACCAAATTCGCGCACGCTTTAACACGCATTTTAAGCACATTTGCCAACCTTTATCCCCGAGTTTACTTTAACGACACTTTTAAAAGACTTTTTTAACAAAAAGTGTTTAAACGTGATATGTGTTTAGATGTTTTAAACTTAAATTTTTACACAACATTATGAAGGAGAAACTAGACTTTTAAAGTAGAATAGGCAACCAGACGTGGATACATGTATTTGAGGTTAAACTTTATACTCACCCATATTTTTTTAATATATATTTTTTTCTTCTTTTTTTTTTAAGATAAAGTATGAAAGAACACCAGCGTACCTGTCTTTGTCTGAGGGGTCGTATCCATTACTACTGATAGCAGTCTGCTTTTACCTAAAAAGAAAAGTAACTGGAGTTGGAAGCAGGCGCTCTTATTTCGGAGACTTGGTTATCTTCAGTTTTTCAAAAATGTGCTCAGGAGTCATTTCAGTTCTTCATGTCCCATCAGTACTCTTGGCCACATGGTTGGACACACAAAGGCAAAAGTGTGGTCCAATCGTGGCTCTCAGGGTCATGACCCGGACCCCTGCCTGCTCTGCCCCCCCCCCCCCAAAAAAAAAAACAAAAAACGAAGGCGCACGTAACAGGGTGAAAAACGCACCGTTTAGCGTTAAATCATTTCAAAATAAACGTTCCTAATTTTGGTAATTGCAATCTTGGCGCAATGCAAGCAGTGGGAGCTCATTATCAATAAAACAACCATATAAAGCTTGAGGTTTAGAAGACAGCAGTTTTTATGGATTTTATTGTTATTATTATTTTATAAAAAATAATTAGTCTGACATTTTAAGGAGCTGGAGAATCGCTCCATAAAAACATCGTAACGGCCTTTCTGGGAGTATTTCACCATGCTTTCGTGTTTAATGCACTTTGTATTAACTTATGTGTGTGGGAATTATATGTAATGGCATTATATACTTAGTTGCCAGTTTATTAGCAACACCTAAAGTAATAGAGCTATAAATGCTCATATACACCTCACACGTTTAATATGCATGCATAATGCTTTTTCTGCACTTAAAAGTACAGCTCTCAGTGTAGTTAATAAGTACCAAAATAAATAAATAAATACAGAGTAAGCACCTCGCAGCATTCTCACATGCAGTATTTTTACTTTTCATAGGAGTATTTTTAAGAGTGGCATTACTGCCTTTAATAATAAAATACAGAGTGCCTGCATTAAAAACAAACATACCACACTTGTCATCTCATATTGTTAGTTGCTGCTGTTTTTTGATAAACGATTAACTGATGTTTCTGGAAGAACTCAAGTCCAGTCATCTGTAACTGTAGTCTGCATATCTGGAGAATTCTATAATGTAATGCAGTAGCATTTCAGTATCACAACACACAACAATGTAGAAGTATACCAAGCTTTATTGAGCATTGCACTCAGTCATATACAGGTAATTTTGAACTTTTGTACAACTCTTGTCAGTAGTGCAACTCGTGCAATAATTAAAGGAAAAAAAATTAAAGTCCTTCAAGTGTTTCAACTTCAGATGAGCCAAATCTGCCGTGACATTTTGACGGCATTTAAAAAACAAAACCCCAAAAAAAAAAAAACCCCAATGTTTCCAAGTCAGCCACCAGCCCAAAAGATAAAATAACATGAGTTGTTGGTCTGTACATGGTGCACATTCAAGTTAAAATGAGACTTCCAATTAGAGAGCAAGCTCTAACGAATAAGTTCTCCCTCCACCATAAAAAAAAAAAAAAAGGATGCATGAACAATTTCAGTTTGACTCATTTTACAAACTGTACAAATGATACAAAGATTTGTTCTTGTTCCACCTAACAGTAACCACTCCACAGGTTTAGGATTCAAACACATCCTCTGTTTAATTATCACCACTGGGACAGCTCACGTATCCAGACTTTGGTCTGACCCTTCCAGGGCAGGTCGAGCATCACGCAACATATGACTGAGGTGGTACAGGCTCAACAGAAAAAGTGGACTGTACAACAAACAGACCTTAATTACAAGTAAGCTCAAGAAAGCAGAAAAACTGGAGAACCATGTTTGGATGTTTGACACATACGAGCTGTAAATACAGCTAAACACACACAGAGCAACTGTACTGAGCAAAGATGACCAAGGACCACTGAGTTCTAATCATGCATTTGCGATACACTGTAAAACTCTTGTGTTTTGGGTCTTCCTATGAGTTTAACCCCTGAGCAGATTTACATTTACAAAACAAAGAAAAAAAATCAAAGTAACAAAAGAAAAAAAAACAAAAAACACTGAGAAACTGAGAAGGACACAGTGATGCAGACTGCTGTGAAACCTTGAACATACGCACACAGAAAAAAGGCTGTTGTCAACAACATGCATTTCACAATTTTTCAGGAACCCTTTATCTTTTTTAAAAACTAATCATTTTTTTGCCATTTTCTCTGTTTTAATAGCAGCCAGCTAAAGACCAAGTCAAGAAATAAAACTGTTGTAATGGATTAGAAAGGAGTACAATATTAAATAGTTTTCCCCCGACCCCAAACTATGACCTCAATTTTTCTATTGCCAAAAATTTTTTTAAGCATCAAGTAAACATTCAACAACTGATTCACAGCACTGTAATGTAGCTTTAATTATTTAGCACTTTTGTCTACGATATTTCTTCTTGTGAGCATTCAAATGCTGCCACGTCTGAACAAATGACGACACTGAAACAACCATTACAGTTGCCTAATTTATGTGCTTTGTTTCATTTCAGTGCAGTGTGAGTCTATACTGCACTTTGCAGTAATTTATGGTCTCTGCATTTTATCACCACCTGCCCCTTAAAGCCTCTGATAGTAAAGGGAAACACTGTATAGTAATGTTAAATGCCCTCACATGAGGAGATAAACTCTTAACACCGTCTGTTTGTAGCTACAATAAAGGCCATAAACCATTTATCAAATGTTTCAATACTTTAATAAACACTAAATTGTATTTATTATACCTAGTTCCCCAGTTTGCTTAATATTCATCATCTCTCTCTCATTCATATTATATATATATATATATATATATATATATATATATATATATATATATATATATATATATATATATATATATATATATATATATATATATATATATATATATATATATATATATATATATATATATATATATATATATATATATATATACACACACACACATATACATACATACACACACACAGAGAACTCAGAGGACAGCTGATGCAAAAATAACCAAATAATTCCTTTGTAAAGGTGCCCAACTGCTGTAGCTCCAAGTACTCACGCAAATGCACGTTCACAAACAACTGGCTGATCAAGTTCCAACATGGACAAAGAGGAACAAAATGTTCAAGTTAAACATTAAAACAAACCAAGGAACTTTGAGGAATCTGAGACCTGTGTGAAAAACAGATGAGCAAAAACAGAAATTGGCCTGATTTTAGAAGGACGTGGAACCTGACAATAAGAATATTTGGTTTTCACCGTCTCATGAGCAAATATGCCAGATACAGTGCATCAGAAGTCCCCCCCCCCCAAAAAAAAGCAAAAGGTTTCCTGCAGTAAACTGCATCACTTTTTCTACTTCAGAAAACAAAAATTCTTACGCTGCAGTAGTGCTGGGTAATATCTAATATAATGAGTCTCTAGCATACATTAATATGTGATTGTAGTTAAGCACTATATGCCCATCTGAGACTTTCCTCTGACTCTGAAAAAACGTAGATTTTGCTTCATCTACTTTTGGTCCAGACCCACAAAAAGTCTGTGTTTCATACTGAGGTGGTTCTGGGGTAAAACAGGGTAAAGTATCGGTGAGGAGTGGAAAACTCAGATCAACATGCTCTCTTAAAGTTCCAAATCTTCTCACTCTGAATGTCAGAGGAAAATACATCACCTGTCAAATATCTCCAGGTGAAAGGAAGAGTCTCTGGAGATTACAAATTTTGGGGGGGTGGGGGAAAAAAAAGGAAGAAGAAAAAGAAAATTTCTCTATACAACCACTGCTTTACATCCGAGTGTCACCACAGCTTGGTACCACACCTCTGACCCTCAGGAACAATGAGGGTTGTGCAGAAGGTCCTGGAGCCTGCAGTGTAGAGAGATCCCTTCAGGGAGGGATGTGAACTTGAGGGGTAGAGATGGGGATTAAAGCCCCTAAACTATGTGTGGTGTGTGTGGCTCAGACTCTGAGGGTGAAGCTGCTGCCGTTTCTGCTGCTCCTGCACAGCCAGCTGCTGACACTGGTCCGATGTTGAGAGCTTGTTAATTAACGGAGACACACAGTTCGCCGGAATGATCAGTCCTGCATTAAAAACAACACAGAAATTTAAAAAAAGGTCTGAGCATAAGCTCGGTGTCTACACATCTGTAGACACCATGTTACATGTCTGTCTGTTAAATAATAAGGCACAAAACATAAAACCAGGAGTTTCGCTGAGACGCCAACTCTACCAAGAAATGAGACTAGTTTCCAAAATATGAACTTCTCCTTTAGTACAGCAGTCACTTAACTTACCGACTATCCTCTGCCCATCTTCGGTTCTCAGCCGGACAATCTGCACCTTTACATTGGTTCCACTGACCGGGGTGAGCACTTCCTCCAGCTCATTCCAAACACTGAGCACTGATCCACACAAAACGTAGTACCTCCTGCACCGAAGACCAACTTCACACTGTAGACCCACTGACGCCTTCTTGCAGTTACCGCGCCTGACAACAGAAAAACACAAACAGGTTTACAAAAAAAGAGGACCACAGAGCAATGGAAGCATCAAAGGTTGAAGCTGCTGATGTGCTCTCATTAAGTTATCTTCATGACAAAAGAAGAAAAGTGTTGTTCTAAATACTGGTACCATTTTCATTGCCAAATTAATCTGCATTTGGTGCTCTGAGAAGTAGTTTCTGTCATCAACAAATGTGGGATTAGAATACAGTAAGCAAAGTAAACACCATGCAAATCTGAAGTGCACATACCAATATGCGTGTGAGCAGATTTTTTCTGAAGACTTGTACTGGTCAGTCCAGTGCTGCTTGGCATCTTCTGACAAGACCTAATACAGGGAGGGCAAAACACATATGATTCACAAAAATATTCTGTCTTCTTCTTGTCACAGTTTAAATGAAAGAGTGTCATCTAACCTTTTTAAATTTCTTCTTGAGGTCTGCGTACGTCTCCAGTTTGACCTGCCGGCCGGTGTTGGGCCTGTACACCAAGAACAGCCTCTTCTTAGTGTTCACCTCTTTGACAAGGATGGCCGTTTTTTTGTTGTTCCTCATCTGAAAATCAACCACAGACATGTACGTCATATGTCACTGCTCTGCATTCACACACACATGTACGAGTTAACTACACTTTATTACAATCTAGAGGCTAACTCACAGAAAGAGGTTCGGCTATTTGAGCAAAAAGAAAAATCAATAAGGAATGAAATGTGATCAATAAGGAATGAACCCCCCAATTCAGACACACAAGAATAGAATTACCAATGATTTCCATAACATTTATTAAGTGTAGTTAGCACTTCCATACCTGCACATAGAAACCATCATCGGCTCCATTCTGGTCTGCCCAAGCGTGTGTGGCTTCTTCCCAGGACATTCCCCTTTCAACACTTACCTGTGAATGAAGACATATAAAGTCAGGGGCATGGTTGCTATGACACAACACTATAAATGGCTTACAAAATAACAAGTCTAAAAGTAAGAAAACACTTTAAAAAAAAGTCAAGACTGAGTGTATCTCACACACACACACATTAAAAAAAAAAAAAAAAAAAGAGGTTAAATATCAACATTTAATACCGTTAACCACAATCTTCACCATATTTTAAATGTCGCTCAAACAGATGACTTGACTAGACATGTGCAGATAGGCAAGCTTTCTTTCCTTCCAGTCCACAGATCAGTTTACAATAAAATTGCCTATATTCAATCACTCATTTTCTTTCAATAGAACCAAATAATATTTGTCTGACATAAAACAAAAAATTAAAACATTTCAGATGTTTCGGACTTCTTATCACAAAGCGAGGGGCAACCTTATGTTCGGGCTCTGTAGAATATTGTAGTGTCTTTAGCCTACAATATAAACTACCTTGTGGTAACTATTGTTGTGAATTGGAAGTATATAAATAAGACTGAATGGAGAACTTAATTAGAGCAAACAGTTAAAATCAGTCTTGGGCATTAAAATATTAAGAGCTTGTTCAACCTGTGTTTTGTTAAATATATTCAGTATATGGGTAGTATTGGGTTATTTTTCTTCAATGTACATAATCTAAAAAATATATTTTTCTAAATGTTGTCTTATTTTATTGTCAATTGTTACTGTTTGTTATGTGCAAAACAACAACAACACTCTTGTTTCCAGCCCCCCCCCCTCCCACCTCACTGGAATATCAAAACTCAATGTATAGAATTACCAGTTAAAAGGTTCACCAACTTTGCCCCAAAGTAAGATTTAAAAAAAAGATTTCTTCAGTACCACGTCTCGTCCTCATACACAGTCTATAGCTGAACCAACTAATCATGCAGATCTCTGACTAGAGCATATGCATATATGAACTTACAGTGTAGAGTTCAACATGCCCTGATGTAGTGTAGCCAGGTGTTAGAAATTTCCTGCAGTCCACCTTCTTTACTTTTTCATCACCCGAGCCCAGATCTAACAACAGAGGACAGAAATAAATGGATTGAATGATTAAAATGAAACACAACAGTAACATTCAATCTCCAAGAAAGAATAAAACACTTAACAATTTATTACAAAGGCCATCCTTTGGCCCAGCCTTGTTTCTGTGTTTGTAAAAGCAGTTGAATAATCTTACCGAGAATGCCCATGTCATATTTGCCATTCTTCTTTGCTTCCTGAATCACCGCTGAAAGCGTGTCAGAAAAGTACTGAAACAAAGCATTCTGCTGATGGACCTCCATGCCCAAAATACGATTCAGGAACTTCCCCATGTTGTTGTAGTCTGCAACAGTAACAAGGCACGTGGTTATTTAAAGGTTCCCAAGAAGTAAAAACAAGAGATTCTCCTTGAAATTCCCCAGTTTCTAGTCACCTTTGTCTAGTGATAGTGTGCCAGATCTGTCCTCCACATTTATGAGGCCAACACCTACTAATCCAATTTGAATTTCTGTAGAAAGAAAAAGGCAGACAATAACCATATGTGCAAGTACTTGATTTAAAAATAAATAAATAAATTTAAAAAAAACAACAACAACAACAACAACCCCCCCCCCCCCAAAAAAAAAAAAACAAAAAACAGAAAGGTATACAACAAACATACCAACATCTACAGTATGAACTATATGCGCAGCAAACACAACAAGCCTGCAGAAATGCAGGAAATAACTCCTGTCCGTGGTTAACAGTGTATGAGTCATACCTTTGAAGAAATCCCCTTTAAAGTCCGAGGGTGGAGACACTAATGGAGTATCAAGCTTTACGATCGACTTCATCACAATTTCCAGAGCGTTTCTGCCATACTGTGGGAGAGTATGAGTGAGTCACTGCCCTAAAAACCATAAGACATCCTCTCAGAGAAGTGCTTGATGTTCTTACTTTGTTGTCAAAATTGAATCTGCTCAGATCCCGAGTTTCTGTTGCTCTTCTGTCACCATGAGTGAGAGCACCCTGTTACAAAAAATGAACACAAATGAAGTCCACATATGAAGAGAAAAGTCTCTACAAGACTTAAGAGAAATAAGAAATAAGCATCCTCACCAGGCTTTCTAGTCTTTTGGCAACAATGGATGCAAATCTTTGCTCTCCTGCAAGCTCCGATATGAGGAAGACATATTCTGGAGCTGTGACCTGGTTTGATCTGTGGGTTCTCCCTGTGTTTGAGAATAGAACATCAATTTTGTTACATACCTTTTTATTAACAGGGTGCAGTCTAACACAGGAGGAGGAAACCAAAGAAAAATCATGTACTGAGAGTACAGAGGAGTAATATCTACTGACCAAACTGCTGTATAGCCCTGTCTGCGCTCCACGGCAGCTCTAGTGTCATGTGGACTCTCCGCCGCTGGTTCTTCACTCGACGGTCAGCCTGCAGGGATATACCCGAGCTCGCTGCTTCTGAGATGATGGCTATGTTCTGGTTGAAGGAACAGATGAGTGAATGTTACACTTCAGAAACAAAAGTGCAATTAGCAGCTGTGACGTCTGTATTTATAGACACATGTCAGTCAACCACAAGCCACAGCTTTGAACCCTGTTGGTTCATTTCTACAGTTTAAGTGCATATTGAAATTGGTTATATGCTAGGAAGGTGGTGAAAGCAAACAAACCCAAAGGATTAAAACTAAATTACAAAATATATATAAATACTAGGGGTGCAACGATACTCGTATCGATATTGAACCGTTCGATACAGTGCTTTCGGTTCGGTACGCATGTGTATCGAACAATACAAAATTTTTAATTTATTTTATCAACTTTTCTTCTGACGATGCTGTCTGTGTTGAGAGCTCAGTGGATCTGCGTTCGACTACTCCGCCTAGGCTGCACTGTCGAGCGCAGATCCACTGAGCTCAGCGCAAGCTAGCAAGACAGAAGCTTAGCTCGTTGCAACATGGCAAATTGAACCTCCCCCACCCTCATTCAGATCTGGCCTTTGGAACTGTTTTGGTCTTCATGTGAAGTATGACCCTGAAGGTAAGCGCGTCATGGACAAAAGTAAAACAGTATGTCGGATGTGCCACGCAATGCTCAATTACATGGGTGGGAACTAGTGCTTAGCGCAGTTTGCTCGTTAACGTGTTGACGCTGTCCAGCCCCACACACGGGGCGATCCGCGGTAGCTCGTTAACGGAGATTTGCCGTGTTGTGGCGTTAATGTCATTTCAGATTAACGCTGACAGCACTAGTGGGAACACAACGAATATGACTGCACATTTACTCCGACATCATCCTAGTGCAAAGACAAGTGGAAGCAGACAAAAACAACAAGCACGCATGCTACAAACTTTACCCGAGTCATTTAGACAGCCGTTAGCACATGATTCTCCTTATGGGGACCTGATATGTTTAATATGCTGCTGAGAATATACCCCAGAAATAGCGTATAGTATAGCTTTTATTTTGGAAAGAGCCATTTCTCTGTAATAAACTCTCTTTTCCAAAGATGAGGGATTTCTCCATGAGATATTTATGTTTTTATTACTTTGTCGTTTCAGCAACATTAAATTTAAAAACTGTACTTTTGAGTTAAAATATATATTTATAATTTTAATAAATGACAAATTAAAAAAGCATGAACATTTTTTGTATCGAAAAAATATCGAACCGTGACACCAAAGTATCGAACCGAACCGAACCGTGAATTTTGTGTATCGTTGCACCCCTAATAAATACATATGCAATTTACCTTCTCTCCATCCATGAACCTCTGCTTCTCAGTGAGATTGAGTATTTCCACAGGGACGTCCAGCTCAGAGCGAGATTCATAAGTGATGGTCCCATCATCGTTGCTGACCACGCGACCTTTACGGCCAGTCATCTGAGGCACAATTAAAGAATCCGCAAAGTTAAAATTCATACAGGACAATCCAACTTAAAAACTGGTGGGGTGGACGAACAGGGGAACTGGAAGTTCAGCCTACATACAACAATTATTTTTACCTCAGCTACATTTTCAGGTCCTCCCAATTCATCTATGAGCTCATCCAGAGTGTTGGGAGGCAGATCCTCTGCCAGATCCTCCAGTTTTTCAAGCAGCTCTTTCTTCATTTTCTGGGCAAGTTCCACTGAGTCCTGACTTGTTAGCCAGCTTTCCTGACTGTCTGACTTGACTGATGAACAAGGAAAGACACAGTATTCATTAACCTCCAAAAAGCTCAGTCAGGGTAATAAAAGTTTATCTTGCCATGCTGGAACATGCTTACCTGTGGCAGGCGTGCTGGGGGGATTAACTGAGGCAGTGAAAGTAGGCCTAGTGGAGCACAGCCCCGAGGCCAACAAGGCACTTTGAATCGAGTCTGGATCAATACTCTTTCTCCTCTTTTTCTTCTTCTTCTCCTTCCCTTTCTTTGGTTCCTTCCTGTTAAGCCATGGATCTAGAAGGAGGAAAAAAAAAAAAACACTGATTTGCTCCAATTCACTTTGAAATGCTTTAATTTACATCCAGGCTCCCCCAGTATCCTCACCATCGTCATCGTCAGACTCTTCTCTGAATGGGTTGAAATCGTCGTCTTCGTCTGCTGAGCTGACTGATTTGAAGCTGTCATCACTGTCACAGTCTCTGTCCGACTCCTCTGACTGGCTCTCATCTGAACTCGTACCCGACAGACCCCCATGCTTCCGGGGACGCTTTTTCTGCTGCTTTTTAACCTCTGAACCTGGAGAAGCAGAATGACATAAGAATGATGCAAAAGCACAACTTGATTTACACGAGCTGAGTTTTAGGCATCATTAATGTTTTTATGATTATTTTTTTTTTAACCTTTCCTCTTCTTGCCCTTCTGTTCTTGTTCTACTGCTGTGTCACTGGGAGAGGGGGTCTTCTTTGCTGAGAGGTCGATACCCAGCAGGCTGTAAAGCTTCTGTCTGTCTGGAGCTGGGAAGTGCTTTTCAATCAAGGACTGTAGCACACCTCTACAACAGAAACATTTTATCGCATTATTGTCATGATAAAGACACACAACTATGTTCACACTGTCACAAAACTGTCATTTTAAGTCAGTCCGTACTTTGCAGTTGAAACAAAGTCATTGAGTTCTCCCCCTCCTTCCTCCAAGGCCTCCAGTGTTCTTGCTTCACCAGTGGACTGAAGGCCAATCACCACACACTGTAAAGGTAAAAACTGGTTAGCTTATTTTTTCTCTTATTTAGGAGACAAATGATTAGAATTGCACAACTTTATATTTCAAATCACTATTAAAGTTTGTGGCCAGGGCTTTGGTCCCTAATGTTATTCCCAATTCCAATTACACCCAACTCTATTCACTTCTCTGTTCAGCTACCATAAAGATATAGTCCATTTTAGTCCCCCACAGCAGAGGGGAAAACAATTCAATTCCATCCCCTGGCAAAAACCGAAAACACTTAAAAAGTTGCAGTCTGGTGGGATGCACTAACAACAAGGGAAATAATCCACAGCTACATTTTATAAGCTGTGACAGTAAAAAACTAAACACATGATAAAAACATCCTCAGTTTGTCTACGTGTGTAGCAAAACAATGTATGCTTAAGGATAAGATAATACTTTATTTATCCCAAAGATGGGAAATTCCTTTGGTACGGCTAAAACAAAACAGAATAGTAAGCAGCTCGATAAGATCCAATAGGACCAAACAAATTTGTGAGTTCTGTTTGCAATTACCTTGTAATAACTAAGAGTGTTAACAAAACGCCTTTAGCTAGTTATAAGTGTTATGTCAAGGGATCATTTTCACATTTCAGGCCTCAAGCTGGTTTTTTTTAGGATAAAAGTTTTCCCTGTCAACTGGTATGGTTCATCGCTTCATCACTTAACAACTGAATTGGAGATTCGGTCATGTTCTCCCATTTGGCTACTGATTGGTCCTTTAAGAGCAGGAGCTGGATCCATCATCTATTCATTCAGGTGTCTTTCATATTGTCAATGACAATCACAAGATGCACAGTTGTGCTTTTATTGTGGAGTAAACCTACAATTGACAGTTACTGCTTCAAGTCACTGAGTTTTTGTTTCAACGGATCTCAACGGCCACACAAATGCAAACACGCACACACACGTCAGATTAATTTGCCAAGTGTGCCTAACTTTAGCTATCACATGCAGCCTTATTTCCTTGCAGGTTAAAGTCCACGCCCCTGCAGAAACTTGCTTCAGCTGACACACCCTACATATCAAATATATTGATATATCAATTTGTTTAACCAGTTAGTGAGAGCAACAACATCACTGTTAATCACACTTCAAAAACAGTTTTACCTTTCCATTCTGAACCTCTTCTCTGGCCAGCTGAACCACTCGGCGGACTTTGGAGGCAATGCAGAGATACTTAAAGAACCTTTGGTGGGCAGACCAAAACTGACCCCACATGGACTTCTTCATGCGTTGCTCTGCATCCATGAGGTTTGCAGCCTGCTGGAACCTTTCCCGTGCACTCACCCACTGGAAGAAGCAGGAGACAAAATTGAAATAAAATAGTGCAAGCACAAACGGAAGAATTAAAGTGATGAAGAGGTAGATGCTCACCAGTCTAACAGATTTGTTGTACATGTTGATATATTGCTGAGTCAGGGGAACCTCGTCGATCTTGAAAGTCACACCTGTAAAACTCAGCTGTCTTGCAATGTACATCCCTCTCAGCTTCATGTCCATAGCTACAATCTCCATGGCGCCAACACCTCTGGAATTGAGAGGAAAATGTATGCAAAAATGACGTGCGTGTTATGACCTACAAGAGGCTCCTATGAAGTATGAAGCGGCCAGTGGAAAAGTAGAAAAGCTATTAGCTAGCACCCTTTTTCGAATGTTAGCTCATGTAATTTCATCCTTAATTTTTTTTCCTCCTTGTATCAAAGCAAGCACTTAGTGGAAAAAAAAAACAAAAACCCACACACATACAAAATTAATCACAGGGCTGGGCGATATGAGGAAAATCTAATATGGCGACATTTTTTGGCTATATCACGATACATGATATACAAATGTTATTTTCAACCATATAGTGCCATAGAATTCAGGAGACAAAATAAAACAGCGGAAATTAAAAATGTCCTCCTTTGTGCTTATAACATATAAAATTGGAAAATAAAAAAAAATGTGACAACCTCAAATTACAGAAATAAAAGTGTAGACAGTGACTATAAAAACAACTGACCAAGAACAGTCACAGGTATCACAGCTGATTTATTTAACGTTTTCTTTGGTGTGCGGGGAGACGATGACATGCCAAGTTGAAAACAGGCTTCGTTTTCCAGTGAATGACTTTTCAGCTGGTGGAATAAATTCGTGGTGCTGCTACCTTTTTCCAGCAATAGCTTTAACACATGCTTTGCAAATGAGCGCATTTTGTCTGTGGTGGGGACCAGTTTGCGGCATAATTTGCATAGTACAGTTTTCTGATCCGTGTCAGACTTTTCATAAGCCCCTCATTTAGGAATAAGGTCCTTGATTTGCTTTGACAGGTCCTTCTGTTTGGAGCAACCTGGTTCTGCCTCAACTTCACCATGTTGGTATTCTTTGTGCCTGCATCCACATGGTGACCATCCAAACGATGGAAAAAAAAAAAAAAAAAAAATACTGCAGTAAACAATGTATTTTGCGACACCACGAAACAAACGATAGCGTCTAATATGAAACAATAGATGTTTTACTTTCGCCATCCGATATATTTCATCATACCGCACAGCCCTAATTAATCATTTAGCAAATTTTTCAGAAAGACCCCTCATGACCTTGATTCCAATATCAGACTTCTTAATGACTTTTGGGAACTTTGTCTTTCAAGTCGTTGGCTTCTTCTGCAACTGTAAAGGCTTACCTGCGCTCAACAGCTTGGATGAAGTCCCCAAATTCTCTGAAGGGTGTTTTGTGTCCCCATATGCCCAACCGGTTCATGTAGGCCATGTTTCGTGGTTCAGAGGCACCTACATAGGAATTTTTTTGTTACAATATTTAATGTTTGCAAAGATGCATAATAATAGGATTTAAGACTGCCAATTTATTCATGGATCAAATTATGTTTGTGTTGTTAACAAACCTGTAGCACTTGCATACACAACCCGAGCCTTTGGGAGTTTGTTCTGCAGCTCCAACACTGCAAGCCCAGTTTTTGTAGGCTTGGAGGAGCCAATTGGACAAACGTTTTTGGCTTTATGACACTCATCATAGACGATCTAAAGGACACTTTGTTAAGGAAACCCATTATATTTATCTTATTTATATCATTTTACATATAACTAATCATACTCATGTGTACATGAAAACAAAAATGGTCTAATCAACCTTTTGTATGCATTAAAAAAAAAAAAAAAAAAAAAAAAAAAAACATTTCCAAAAGGATACGACTCCATCAAAGTCTTCGCCACACCAGTGGAGAAGCTGCTCAAATCTGGTCTTATATTTCCCTCCTGACTGGCTCTCTCCTATCAAAGAGGAGTAGGTGGCAAAGATGACACCTTTCTTCACACTTCCATTGTGCTTTGAAGAGATTTTGCCATATTTGAACTGAAAAACAGAGAAGTGTAATGTCATACGAGTGAGTAAACACTTGACATTATTGTGTACATCATAAAAGTGTTTTACCTTGTTCAGGGAATGAACCTGGATGTTCTTGGCTCCAATGTCTCTTAAATCCCTTTCAGCGTCATACTTCAAATCATTTGAGACACTAAACCTTAAGAGAAGACAATAATACACAAAATATTATACAGAGGACATGTTTAGGTTTTACAGTCAATCATCTGTCAACGACTGTGGCAAATATTAGAACTTACCATAGTGACCTCTTCCTGCCCAGGAGGTAATTCTCATAGATGATCCCTGCAATCGTCCTGCCTTTCCCCACACCAGCTCCATCGCCAATCAAATAAGCAGCTCGATCACCATTTGGGAGGAATGTCTCATGTTGCTGTTTCAGATAAGAAATTTTATTTTTCAAGATAGGGAATAGCAAAGAACTCCGCAAAAATAAAAATACCTAAACAACAATCGCAGCAGAACAGAAGATCATCACATTAAATATTATACGCCGTTTTCAAATAACAAGTTTTGGTGAAACAACAACAGAAGAGTTAAAGTGGAACAACCAACCACAGATGCATTTTTTAGTCTTATTTTTTTATTATGAATAAAAGAAAGAAAGTTACTGTACAGTCAGTCAGTTTCCAGTGATTACCTGAGCTGCATATGTAATAGCTTCCAGCTGCAACGCAGAGAGGCAGCCCCTGTCAATGACTTCCTCTGGGATGGTCAGTCTGTACCACACATCTGGAGGGCTCACACTGGACAGAGAACTGGTCTCTACAACAGGATCTGGGTGCCTCAGGCCAACCTTTACTGCAGTGACAAAACCAAGTGGTCAGAGGAAGAAGGAAGCAGCAGCAGCAGGCGGCTGCTTCTTGTTTGATTTGATGGAGCAGTATTGATTAAGGGTGATGCTGACACTGCTGTTACTCCAGTCTAGTTCATTGGCCTTGAGCTCCTTGCTTAGTGACAAAATGTCTCATTATTGATGAAACTCTGATTCTTTGATTTAAAACAGTAGTACTTACATTTCTGTGGCATGTACTCTGCATAAGTCTCAGCATGACCCAGCTCATCCTCCTCTTCCTCCTCAGGCTCATCCTCTTCCTTCACCACTGGAGGTTTCTGTATACAGAGTCATATGTAAGCAGTGTTCTGCTTTTAAATTGTACGCCAAGGCCAAGCAAGACCAAAAAGAACTATTTAGAATCACTTATATCTACTCTATAAAGAAAAATTAAAAACATGAAAATTACCATAACTGTCCACCTTTAATATTATAACACTTACCAGAGAATGTGGAAAGGTTTGTAGTTTAATGTCATCATGAATCCAGATCCTGGCAGCATCTTTACCCAAAACTTCTCTCTTGATTCCATTGTTCAAGTCACCTAAAACACCAACACGCCATTAAACTGTTACTGGTATGGTCAATGCCACATGGATGACTTGTCATTTTTGAGGCAATGCTTAAAAATCAGAAAGATGTCTCTGCTAAACTATAATAGTTAGGACAACAAATAAACAGCATATTGTTAGTTTATGCTATTATTTCTACTTTTCATTTTATTTTCCAGGTAAACGTCTCTGTCTCATGAGATGCAAACAGAAAATGTTCAGCTCTGGATGAGCTCAGCCAGGATTTAAACCAGTTACAACCACTTCAACCAACTACAACTTTAAAGATCATTTTAGCTCTCTGGGATTGAGGTGAGCTTAATGATTCTTATCAACAGAATGATTAAAACGTCACAGCTGTGGCATGGAGTTGGAAAATTAAACTTAAGACTTAATACAGACTCATAATAAACCCATCCGAAATATGAATGATGAATGAAAACTAGGTCAAAACCCCATCACCACTTACCTATGTTTATTAATACTTTCCAATAGTATAACAATAGCAGAAATAATAGGTCAGAAAACTACCGGCAGACTGAATGTTTATTAGCAACAACTTCAAATATAAAGTTCTTATATTTATATGAACACATGTATTCAAATAAAATATATCCGTTTTCAACTTCTTATATGCAGAATTTGTTTTTCTCACATTTTAGTCATTTCAATTCATAGACTAAAACTTTTAACTATGATGTAAACTCAGGCTCTAAAGTTATTATTTGCCCCCCCCCCCTCCCCCTCCCCCTCCCCCTTTCCTATGTTTTATTAACCTACCAATAAAGTGATGACAATGCTGGTAAATAATGTTAACAGCAGCCCTACTAGGAGTCATTTAGGATAATATAAAAAAGTCATTAGGTAGGTAAATCCGCTTCCTCCCACAGTCCAAAGACATGCTTACTAAATTAAATGGTGATTTTAAATATGCATGTTTTGTCTGTTAGCCTTATAATGAACTGCTAACCTGCATGTGGTCTGCCCACCCAGACTCCACCCACCCATGAACCTGAAGTGGGTTTCTGGTTAAGATTATGGATGAATGTTAAAATGAACTTGGGAACTCGGCGATTACACAATGGGTAGATAAATTAGCTAGTTAAAGATATAACCAAAGTCTTCCAAAAAGCAGGTCTTGCCACCCCATTATGCTTCCAGCCAGTTAGTTGGAAATCCCTATCTAAATATACTGGAAGAGAAACATATGTTCAATTTCAGTGGTCAGGGGACATCAAAATGCATGCATAGATTTACTAGTCAAACTAAATTTATAAAAAAAAAAATCTTTATTTGTTTTTACTTGTTGACTGGCAACCCAACGAGCATCTCTGGTTCCTCCCACCAGGAGCACTGAACAAAAGCCACGCTAATTCGTGTTATTGATAAATTAGGCCAACCATAAAATTGAATTTTTCCCCATTGCATTAATAATGACAATGAAAAGACATGCTTGCCACCACACACTTTTAACTGTCATAATCCTCTAATGTACGCACACGTCAGCAGAACAACATGACTGACAAATGTGTTAGTCTTTTTGGCTGTTCGCATGGAAACAGGAATGGGACGATTCTATTTCTATTCAGGACCATTTGGGTACCATGTCTTTCTCTGATAATCCCTTTGATATAAGTTACTTGTGAACAAGTGCTTAATAAGTTTTTGCTACAACCACATTCAGTAACACTGTAAGAAATAGACCATTACCATCTATGACATGATTTGAAGAACCTGAAATGATTTATTTATGCGGCCTGCTGTGTTAAGTATTACTCGAAATGTTTACAATACATATTTACAAGAACACATGATAACTCACCTGGGCCTGTGGCTGTTGCTACTGGTGGAGCAATATCAGGTGGAGGCTTGAGCTTCATGAGCTCTATCAGACTGTTGCCCTTTAGACCAGTGCTCTTCACACTGCTGGGCCGAAGGAGGTCTTTCAACTGAATCTGCTGAGATTAGAATGATTAGCATAACCAAGTAAAATGCTTTTCCACTGACTAAACTACTTACCCACTGAAAATATGAGCTGCATAAACTCACCTGATCTCTGTTAGAAGGCACTACTGTGGATGCTGAAGGGGGAATACTTGTGGTAGAGGGGGCTGATGAACTTCGCAGGGTTGAATTCGCCACATGAACCACCTTGGTGACAGTTATGGTATGCTTGACAGGGTTAATAGCAGACTGTTTGGTCACAACAGCTCCCAGTGGAGGCAACTGATTCAGCTGATTTAAGACAAACGTGGTGGTTGATGGCTGAGGTTTGTGCTGGTAAAAAAATAAAGATAGTAGATTTGAATTCACACCGCTGCAAAGCTGCAAAATACCAGTGTTAACTAAAACAAGAGGAACATATTGTTCTGTAATCTCACCCTGATGGTAACAATGGGGACTGCAGCAGGATGTTCAGGTCGAACAACTTCTACTGACTCTGTCCCCAAACCAACACCAACATCCAGGGCACTGATGGAGATAGACTGTAGGAAAGCAAATGATAACATTAACATATATACAGATGTATAAACAGTAATTTCTCCATAAGAACAAAAACTAAGGATCATCTTACTTGCTGGGTTGTAGAGGGCTGTGCAACATCCTGAGAATCAACATCAAATAAGCCAATATCATTTGGGCAAATTCCACTCTCACTGAGAGCGGCGAGAAGTAAATCCTGTCCGGGATCCATCTGCAAGACAAACGTTAATATAACCTTATGGAAACATCTTCCATTTAGAGTGTTGATTATCTACAGGTCCAATAATGATGGTATGATGAAAATCACACTCAGAGGTTAAGAACATCAGCAGCCATTTTGTTAATTGTGTTATAATGAACCAAAGGGGAAATCAACAAAAAAAATGTTTCCGGCCTCTCAAATGTGAACATCCCAGCCCAATACGAATCCCTCTAAAAACAAGTAATCCGAAGACCTTTTTGTCATGTGTTAGGTACGTGTCATCTGCATTTTTTACAGTGTGTAATCAGCCAATACAAACAAAGACTAATTGTTAGCATAACTTCTCTTCATCCGCAGCCCTAAAAATTCTCCAACACAGCGAGACACCCTTCCCTGGGATGAAAAAGAAACTATTCACTCTGTGCAACCATGAAACTCAACTGTGAATTTAAAATTGAATGCTATTTTCAGCCAAATGAAAACTTTCCACGTCAAGCAACATGTGTAGCCTCATAAGGTTACATCTTTTACCGATTTAAATCTCATTTTAGTCTCTAGTTCAGATTCAGATGCATTAGAAAAACTGACCTCTGCTTAAACAAATACAATCAAACGTTGCCATCAAAAGCAGACCAGTAATAATCAATCCTCATTCTTACATGTCATTTACAGTAACCAGACATAGAGACATACAATGGGGACAGCTTACAAAGGAAACCCAAAAGAGTAATGTAAACCACAAATATCAAGACCCACATGTAAAGCACACGTGGGGTACAAAACAATCAATGTAAAACAAAATTCAAAGCTACGCTTTCCGATGAAAAATAAATTATATTTCACACTCAGCATAAAACAACAAACTTTTGATGCTAAACTTAAATCCGCAAATCCTGTTTCAATCAAATGTAAGCTGTTTGGATGTTTAAACTCAACTCTTGCAAGATCGAAACAAGCAAATTAATGATGAACAATTCTTGTAAACGCTGACTCGATATACTTTAATTCAGTCGTTGGTAGGATTAACAACACGAGAATTAAAGCTAGCCGAGTACTATAGCAACTTCTACACACCCGTGTGATACAAAGACTTGTTCCAAAGTGACCCAAAACAAGACACGTGTTTGCAATGCCCTCTTATAACTTCCTGCTCTCTCTGGATCATCAGAGCTTCTCCTTCCTCGTTAGCTCGGGTGGTTCATAGCCTTATTATTTATGCAGACAATAATATCGTATATGCTAAAATATTATATAAGCTCAAAGAATACATATATAAGATAAACACCAGTCTGCAACAGCCACTGCGTGGTTTTTCAGAATGTTGTACAAGCTAAACTGGCCTGCTTAGATCAGGGTGACACAGCTAAGCTACGCTAGCTTGCTCACTAACCGAAAGCTAAGCTGCTGAAACTGAAAACCAGTTTCATATTCAGTATTTCAGTGACAAGTCAGAAAGGTGAAATACTCCCAAACTGACAGAGGCTAACCTAATGCCAAGTTCAACCACGTACAAAATTCAGAAAGAAAGCTTACAGCCGTTATGGCTCAATGTTATTAACGGTAACCACGGATACTTGCTTACGTCCATATGTCAGTCCATTTATCCTACTGTAGATTCTCGCTCCTGGAAATGTTTGTTTTCTCAGGTTTACTTTATCTCTCACTGGTCTAACTATCACGGATACTTTGATTCCACTACACCGTATTAGAGACCTCTAGCTAGCTTGTTACGTCGGCGCTCCTTGAAGTTGATAACGAGTTGCTGATAAATGACGTTAGCAAGTTTTTTCAGCACTAAGTGAGTTTTAAAAAATACCAACTTCGACTATTTCCAGCAGACTACCCCTCCTACTCTCCTGCACAACAGCTAACGAAAAAAAAAGAAACATGCTATCGACCCCTCACATTGTTTTGATACTCACTGTGCTCTCACCCACTGTGTCACGGCTTTTGCTAGCTAACATTAGCAACAAGGAGCGTTCAGACCAGCTACCCGCTATCTTCAAATCGAGAACTTGGAATTTATTCTTCAACAATCAGCACAACACCGTAATTTTTACATTTTCCTCGCGAAGAAGTTGAGCTAGCGTTAAAACGAAGCGTCCCCACGCCGATGTGCTCACCTGGTGGTTGAACGGCCGCTGCGGCTCGCGATCGGCAGCGCTCAGCAGTTCGGGGCTTGTTGTCCTATCCGCTCCGTCGCGCTCACGCCATCTTTTTATCAAACGCTCCGCCGCATGCTGGTCACGTGACGTGTAGGCCTACAGCGTCCGTTTTCGAAGCCAAACTCTTCGGGCAGCGCCGACAAAAACGAGTCTCTGAGCAGCCGCGCAGCATCCCCCGATGACAGTAAACTGATAAAAGCGTGAAAATCAACATTTCTTCAACGTTTCCGCAAACGATAAACATAGCAGAGTCATCGAGCTAATACCACATCACGTGACCCGACCAGGTCTGGATAGGAAGTGACGATGAAAATTGTTTCTTCTTCGTCTTCTTCTTCCTTTCACACCTCTTCGTAGTTCTGTTTTATTAAACAGAAATATGCGCATGCCTCAAACATAGAGGCAAAGTATCGATATCGTTCGTTTAAAAAAAAAAATCATCGTTTTTTCATCGTTCTATTTTTTATTTTACTATGAAATAAGATGTGAACCCCTTGGGTAAAATTTGGAACGACGGGATATTTCAAAAGGATATGACTGTTATGAATACCTTCCAGCACCCCTCGACCCTAAATCGAATAAGTGGGAGTGAATAGATGGAAACAGAGGGGTGTATACTTTACAACTGCATGAAGTTAATCAATATAAGTAATAAACAAATACAAATACAAAATTAAATAAAGGTAAATGCATTTTTGGGACATAGGGTTTTTACAGACTTCTTGTTCAAGTAAGAAGAAATAATGCTCACATTCGCTGTCCAAAACACTAAAGAAGTGTTTTTTGTTGGCAAAGTTGATTTATGACAGTTGAACACATAAACACAGAATAGTTATATAATGAATCGTTTATGGTTATTCGTCATTCTTTCACCTATAAAAATCAACAGTCCACAATCATTTCATAATCCAAAATCAAATAGTCATTTCTGTAGGCTCTAATAATCTTAGTAACCACAATGTTTTCATTTAGTAACAAAACTAGAATATGATGAATGTGCCATAAAAAAAGAAAGAAAAAGACATCAATCCAAAATCAGTGAGAGTACATATTACATGAGAATAATAGACAGAAACATAAAACAGGAAATATGGATTTAGGACTAAATGAAATATTAACTGGAACAGATGAACAGCCATATGTTTCATGAGCACCATGAAAGAAAAGGTTCTATAGTTCAGTACTTTGAGTATAAAAGAAGCTGGAATAAACAGAATTAGCAAAGTTGGCATAGCAGGTGGTATTACACCTTATAGTGGAAAAAAGCAGCTTTAAAAATTTGGGTAACAGTGGATATAATTATCTTGTTCAACAAATGGACAGCTATTCAAACAAATGGACAGCTATTCAAACAAATGGACAGCTATTCAAAGGCTGTTTTCTTGTATTTGCGTCAGTGTTGATGGTATACTTGCACATAAACCACTATATTGGACACTGATGTGTCACTCCATACCCTGCCACCCACTGGTCGTTTAATGTTACTATAGATGTATGACATGTTTCATTGTAATTATTGTTATTTAACCCTGTCATGCATGAATTATGACAACCTCAATCAGGATTTTGTTTTTAAAGTATTTTATTCATCTTTTCATGCCTAAAGATGAATACAAATTCTTAAGAAAAAAATCCTGATTGAGGTTGTCATACTTCGTGCATGAAAGGGTTAAGGGCAACTTCAGGGCAGTTGCACAAGTTGTCATCAAGTGCAGAATATAACAAGGTGATGCCCTATCCCTGCCTTTGTTCTGAATACGCTTCAACCCCCGAAGCCAGCTCTTTAGTAAGTGTGGATATGACAGATTTAAGAGTGGAGTGACTACTAGTTACCTCCTGTACATGGATGATTTGAAGATGTACACAAGAAGCAAGCAAGACATCGACTCGCTGATCCACTTCACCAGGATCTCTATTGTGGACATCAGGATGTCACTTGGACTAGATAAGAATTGCCAGAATACACACTAATGGTACCAGCTACAAATACCAGGGTATCCTACAGGCAATTGGGAATCATGATGGAAATTAAAGGTCAGATACAGCCAACTGCCTTAAGAATTATGGAGCATCCACAAATACATCAGGAATATGGATCCAGAGATGAGCTATTACGAAAATGTCTTAGGCAGCTGGATGAGATGGAGGAACTATCATGGAAGACATATCACTGTACCATTCACAAACAGAGGAAGTGGCTGACATTAGGAAATATTACCAGTGGAAGAAAATACAAAAAAGGCTGTGGCCTAAAGAGCAGCACAGAGGCTCTGATAATAGCAGCACCAGAACAGACCTTAAGCACCAGATCCACAGAGGCAGGACTCTATCACAGCCAACAGGACCCAAGTTGCAGACTATATGCAGAGGTCCCCAAGAAACAGTCCAGCATGTAAGATGTACCAGGATGTAAGATGCAAGCTTGGACAACATACACTAGACACAAGTGGGGGACACACAGCTAAGGGTTTTTGAGAACTGTACAGAGCAGAAGACTGTTGTCATAGAGAGGCAATCTCAGTGAATATCAACATAAAATGTAGGAGTAGAAGAAAATAGAAGAAAAGAGGAACCGGGGCCTGAAGAAACAAGTGGAGCAGATGTGAAAGATTAAGTCCAAAGTCTCCCCAGTGGTAACAGGAGCATGAGAAAATGTTCAATTTAGTTCAAATGTATTTATAAAGCGCCAAATCCCAAAAACAGTTACCTCAAGGCGCTTTTTATTGTAAGGTAAAGACCCTACACTGATACAGAGGAAACAATATAAACCCAAATTTTCAAGAGTGGCTCCAGTAGATTCCAGGCACAACATCAGAGGCCTCTGCTCAGAAGAGTGCAGTCCTAGGAACACCTAAGATGCTGTGCAATACCCTCAAACTCCCAGGCCTATGGCAGAGGACCCGAGCTTGAGGAAGCATGCAATGCACTCATGTTTTCTCTATATACAACTACATTTTCTGGTTTCTTTAGTTAATGTAAACATATAGAGTGAGTAAACAACAGATTCCCTTTCCTATCATAAATTATGAACCAGATTCAACTCTTTGAGTCATTACAGCATGGTGCTGCAATGGCTGATACTGTAACCTCAAAGCAAGATGGTTCTGGGAGAGAGTACTGTACGGCTGTCTGTTTGTCTGTATTATTGTCAGTAGTCTAGCACAGTTTTCAAAATATCATTTGCAAATTTTGCAAAATATCATTTTCACATTTTGCATCATGGTAACACCCTGAACTGATAAAATGTTGGTAAAAATCAAGTTAAGGTCAAGTTCACACCAAATGTAAAAATCAGTGAAAACTTTATATTGCCCACAATTTTTTATGGATTTTCTTCAAACTTCACAACAATATACTAGGCTTTGGGTGACATAATTACTGAGGATAGTTAAGCCCTGGACCTTCATTGTTAGAACTCAAGGTAAAATTTGATCTTGAAAGGCATCTGAAGAAACAATTTTGAGTAATATATTTTATGAATGGTCATGAAGAGAGCTGTACAACACAGTTTTTATTTTTTTCACTGTGACAGCTTACAACATCACACTGACGCCATAACAGTCTGATGTAATCATATTGTAGCAAAAGCAGGCTGGCGTCAGCAGTAATACAAACAACATAAAACATCAAAGCTTTAGTATAGCCCTTGTCCATCAGGGGGCCCTGCACTCTCTGAGTGCTGTTGTTTATAAAGCTACTGTTTTGATCTTCATTATATCAGTGTAAAGAGTCAGATTTGGTGTCTATACAATCATTATGATATGTTACAGCTTTGGCAATATTTGGGGGATTTTTCACTCTACTGGTATCCACATACCTTGTGACAGATATCAACACAGAAGCCATGTAGTGTTATTCAGTTATGAAAAAACAGTGGCTTTATGTATTGTACTGAATTGTATTGTAAAATCCTTTGCACAGAGGCGATTGTAAGTGTGAGTATTTTAAAAATGTGACAGTTAAGTGAGATTTCTGCTAAGCTACGAAAGAGCACATAGTTAAAATTTCAATCTTTTGCCCTTTGTCCTGTGATTTTTTAATGTTTAGCAAGTAGACCTAAACTGATTTTAGTAAACACAGCTACAGATACTCAATAAAGAAATAAATGATATTAAAATGTACAGTGAATGTACATTTTATTATTATTATTATTTTCTTATTAATTGATATATGTGCACGTGATGACTGACATTTACTTTTGGTACTTTGTACTAAGCTGTACATGAAAGATTTTATGAACTTATGAAAGATATTTCTAACTCTATAGCTTTACTCTTAGACTCTGCTAGAGTTGCTTTGATTCACATTTACAAATAATCTGTATTTTTCTTATACTGGGCCTTTGTGATACACCTCAGTTCATTATCTGGTATAAACGGGACATTTGAGTTTTCTAAATTTTAAGCCAATTTTCTTCTCCCACTCTCAAACAGATGCTCTGAAAAGCAAGTGGGTGTGGCTCCCTTGCCTCAACAGTGAACTCACCAAATTATGGATATCATAATTTGGCATAATAAAAATTAAAGAACAGAAAATAAATCTGAAAAAAAAAACCCTGTTTTTGGATTACAATAGCTGTACACATACTGATCTGAGAATCTGAAACTTTGCCCATGTTTAGTATGACCATCTGCTACTGTAACAGTTATGATATGTGTTATGAATATTGAATCTAATTCAGTTCAGTTCAGTTTTATATACCACCAAATCACAAAGCCTTAAGGTTCATTATATTGTAATGTAGTGGAGGGAAACAGGACAAAAGATGAAGGGGGGGGGGGGGGGGGGGGTGTAACCAGAGATTAATAATAACAGACATAATATATGACCAAAAATTAATTAATTAATTAACTAAGAGGTCCTCTTTAATATAGCTTTAGCTTTGTTTATGGAAGACTGTTGCTCAAATGGTAGAGTGGTAGCCTACCAATTAAAACGGCAGAGGCCTCCAGTCCCCAGACTGAGCCATACTTGGGCAAGGTCCTCAACCATCAGAGTGTGTGTATGTGTGAATGTTAGAAAGCAATTAGGCATAGATAAATGACCCTACAGTAGAAAGTGCTTTGAGTGTTCAACTGAGCAGAAGGCCACTATTTAAACACAAATCCATTTACAAACTTACAGTCTGCACTGGTGCCCTCTGAGTGTTGATAATACAGTACCTACACAGGCTTACTGCGTTAAAATACCAGTTAATTTTAAAAAAAATAAGACAACATGGAAGCCTGGAAGTGTTGGTTTGTTTTGTGTGGCAGACACTAAAGGTATCGAAATTTTGGCTAATAAAACCAGAGACAACGGAAAGACAAACCACACAATAATTGTACTGTCGCTGTGGACCTGCAGGGGGCGCCGGAGTTCCTCCACACCTCTCCTTCATTTACAAGCAGACAGGAAGATGGCGGAGCGGAGCTGTGGAGGCTGTATTGGCTGAGCTGCTGTAGGTTTAAATGCAACAGAAGGGCACGCAGTCACCGTGGAAGCGGCCGACGTGAAGGGACATCTTTCCCTTGTAGGAGCAGGGCGAGGTTATCCTTTTACTGGATTTTCTGTTTGTGTTTTTCTCTAATCGAGAGGAGAGTGCCGAGCGAGGAGCAACGAAAACAAGTCGGACATGAACGGGGTAAGTTTGCTTGTTTGGTCATCACCGTCGAGCCAAACTGTGGTTAAATACGGAGAGCTAGCTAAAGTGGGATAACTCTTGAGACTAAGGTGCTTGTCGGTGGAAATGTATTTAATTAATACTTGTAGCCCAGTTGGGTAGTTTTTTTTTCTGTAAGTTAGTGTCGTTAGACTCGCTACAGAGGTGCCGTTTTGTTGGGGAGTGCTTGTTTTGGCTACTGAAAGCTACATGCATGTGTCTGGCAGCCGAGGACACAGCAGCATTTTCGGATGTTAGAAGAGATCGAAATACGTGCATTTGTATTTCTATTTTTGAGCGGGGTTTATAGATCAAAATCAGTTCTGTGGTTTGGTTTGAATGGATGTGATCGGGAGATAATGAGTCAGGAGGCCTATCTGTGCCTTGACTCTGGATTTAAAGGGGCTGACTGGGGAGTGTAGGTGGGTGTGGATCCAGCGTGGTCCCCTTTTCCAGGCCCCACCCACAACACTGGTGGAAAGTAGCGACTGTTTTGTACTGAATGAAATGATAAGATTGAGGAGAAATATTAAGGAATCAGTGAATATAGAAAAATAATTACACGCATATGTAAAATAAAGTAGATGAGATAAGGTGTGTGACAAATTAAAGGAAAAACTGAACCTCCTACCTCTACAACGAGGCGATCCGCTGCGTGTGTCATGCTTTGGGGCCATTTATGATGGATTTGTTTAGCTACACTTCTTCTCGACAGAGGATAAGATCACTCAAGTGTCTCACCAGAAAGAGAGTACCAATTTGTTTATTTGGTAGTTCAATGAAAGGCTTCAGTTAGTTAAGAGTAAGGAAAAAATGCGTTTACTTCTGCAGTTTTGTCTTGTTATACAATATTGGAAATTTAAAAAAACTAGCAAAACACTAAATTTTCGGAAATATTTGTGGGTGTTTTCTTGTTTGTTTGTTTGTTTTTGTACTACTTTGAACACTAATGTGGCCCTCCAATGAGATGAGAGTACCAGGAGTGGCCCATAGCTCATTTAAGTTTGAGACCCCTGCTCTAAATGAGCACAAAGTTACTGTGAGTGGTCACCTTCGTCCTATGTTGAAACATTCTGCCCTGATAAGAATGCTAATTTCCAGGATGGCAATGCTTCTGTCCTGAGGGTACAAGGTTCACTGAAGGGTTTATTTAGGATGAAAGTCATGTGGGTCATATCTTTTGGGTTTCACAGTCTTCAGATCCCAAGTCAATCGAAAACCTGTTTGTGATTTGGGTCAGACCTATGAGAGTTCTCTCTAAATAATAAATGAATACATTTCTTTTAGAAAACTGGTGTTTGGTCCATCCAGTAGTTTTTCTGGGACTTGAAGAGTGAGTCTCAAAATGGTAGAGAAACATCTCTAGCCTGGTTGGTAAAAATCTTAATGATACACTTTTTTTTTCTTTCTATCATTTGGCACCCATCTCGATATTTTATTATAATGATTATAATATTGTCTTTCCTGTGTGTATTCTAGTGTTTAGACATTGCATTTACATTTAATATGCAAATCAAGCTCTAGATTTTCAAGTGAAGTCGTTTAATAGAATTACAACAAAACACACCCCAATCTGACTGTTTTCACCATGACAAAGTAAAAGTGACTGTTGATCTTATCCCTTCCTGTTGATTGCATCATTTCAGCTTCATTCCTACAGAAGAAAACAAGCTACATCTTATCAACAAATTAGCTGAGACATATCTTGAGTGACTCATTCAACTTAATCTTTTTGCATTTTGGTTTGGATTGGTGATCCATTTTTGTGCTCCATTAGACTCATTTTATTTGTTTCTAATATTTGTTTCTTTTCCAATAATATAAGCCTCCCATTCAGTTACGGGTGGGCATAGACTCACAATTATACCACGATATTTCTGACGACACAGAGAAAAAAATACTTAACATTTTACTGGTGCTCGCAGCTTGCACACAGCTCATCATATCATATATTGAGACAATGATTGTTATTGTCTCACTGATAAATTCCAAAAATGTGGCAAAAAAGTAGGTGGACATGCATAGGAGGAATCAGTGGTACTGAACAGGGCAATTGCAATAGTAGTGCTTGGTTGTACGAGATGTGCCGTTATATTTCCAGGGAGTTGCACATCAGGTTCTAGCAAAGACTACGGTGTTGGGTTTCCAAGGGTTTGTAGTTACAACATAGGTACTACATGGATTTCCTGCTGAAGCATGAATCCTCAGTTATAGAGCAATAATAGTGCACGTCAAGCAGATAGGATTGCACATCACCAGCTGCTAGTATCTCCTCCTACTTACTTTTTGGTGTCCTTTTTTTTTTTTGCCTCAAATCGTAAATTGAGCTTGTTGTTTCCACCTTTAGTAGAAAGAAGTACTGTGCTTTGTTGGGGGATGTGTAAGTAGCTCCCATTTTAGGTACTAAATCACCACCAGAGGCTGTCACACAGCTTTTACACTCAGATGTGCCTCAGCTTGTCTCGTTGCTATAAACGGACTATCCCAAATATTCCTCTAGATTCCTCTCCATGTTTTGTGATGGATCATTCTAGAGAGTGATCAAGCTTTCTCTCCTTTCACAGGACACTGTATGCAACAGCCATTCATTCGCCCTCTTAAGCTGCACCAACTCCATATCATCAGTTCAAGATGAAAAGCCCACCATCAGGTTAACACAGGAGGGAAAGTGCTCTCCAGTTTTGTCCTTGCAGAATGATGCCCAGAAGCCAGGAGAAGGTGAGTATGTTTACTCCAGTTCTTCAGTTTGATCGCCAGCAGAGGAGAGCTGGTTGAACAGTCCATGGGACAGTAACTGAATCCCTGTTAATATATATATCATGTAAGAATTTCCAGTGAGAGAAACTAGAAGCACAAGATTTGTCTGAATCTTAAGGATGATGTTTCTCTCCATTCACTCTTAGAAAAGACAATGAATACCATCAGCACTCCAACGAAAGACCCAAAGGCAGATTTCACAGAGATGGAGAACAGCTACAGCCAGTGTTCACCCTGCTGGTCTGATGAACAGCCATCACCTCTGCAGCTCCACTGCACTGAAGCCTACCTTTGTTCTCATCCTGAACTCTCCCTTCCCCTCAGCAATGGCTTAACTCATACTCCCCTACATGCCAATAATGGCGGCGCTCTCCATGGCCACCAGAGGAGGGGAGCCCGGGTCAAGGTCATAGGAAAGAAATCCACTCGAAGAATGTATGTGTTGATTACTGATGCATTTTTACAACCTTTCCTCATGGTACATGCAGAAGAGTGTGCCCTCATGCTGCCGTTTGTATACAGGAACCATACATAGTATAAATGTCATGTTCATACCCCAGATACCATGTATGGATTAGGTGGTCTGATTAGATTTTGGAGCACCTTTGTAAGTGAATTTACATCTTAATTACTACATTTTCTTGTAAACACGTTAACTCACAAGAGCTACACACTAGATAACCACATGGACACTATATAAGGAATATAGTTATAGTCTGAACTCTTTTGCATAATGTATTATATGTGTTTAGGTGACTAACTTGTACTTTTAAAATACTTGGTCTAAATCTTCCAGTGCTTTCTTGACTAGTGGTAAGCCAACTAGCTGTGACTTAGTTACTTAGAATATATGTGGTAAGTTTTAGTCTGGTAATGTTGGTTGATGAAGAAATGTAAAAATTGACAGTTAAATTACTAAATCAGCCCTGGTAGCTTGGATGAACGAGCCAGTCTTATCCACTCAAGGGAAATTTTGCTACAGAAAATCCTAGACATTACAGTTGAAGAGCCTACAAGGACTTGGCTAACCTTAGTTAGAAGAAGGTCAGATTTGATCTCAAAAGCCAAGTGATCCATTAATAAATTGAATGTCTTGCTGATGTTGACTGTAGTTTTTCACTGACAGCCAAATTTCTGTTTGGCTAGATGGGCTTAATTTGATTAAATACACTTTCTTCTGGCTAATCTTGATTAATAGACTAGTGTTTAATAGTATAATATTATACTATAATATTATATTATATAATAATAAGTTAAACTATCACCACCAAGTGTCTAAAGGTGGTTAGGGGAAGGCTTTTCAGTTGGAAGGTCAGTAGTTTGATCCTTGGTCCTCTAAATCCAAAGAAAACTTTTTTTCACTTTTTGGCCTGAATGAATATGGCACCTATCCATGAAGGAGTTCAAATGCCTCTTGGTAATAAATGGTGCAGTGCTGTAATAGCCTATCATTAGGCTGAATGGGTATAATAGTTGTTGATGTTGCAATGTGTTTATTTACTACAGGGCAGGAGGGGAAAATTCCCAAAACCGGAAAGTTACTGACTTCTATCCAGTAAGACGAAGTTCAAGAAAAAGTAAAACGGAGCTCAAGGTAAGAAAAAAGTCTATTTCATAATGTACTACAACATATGTTATAGGTAGTTAGGCATAGGTGTTCATATTATTCGATATTCAAGTGTCAAATTATGTGCAACCCCCACCCCCACCCTCACTCCACACTTTGACACAAGAGCAGGCCTGAATTGTTTGTGGTGTCACTGAATATCAGAGTAAGGGCTGAAAATAGCTGATATAAAAAAATGTTTTTAAATGTATACAAATCACCATTAGAAGATATTCTCTACAAAAGCATATCTGAATATGAGTGTTTGGTACCTGTAGGTAAGATGCAAGATACTAGAATCTGCTTTTAGTTTATAGTGTACCTGTATTTGTAGGCTATGGCTGGATGCATTATGATGATATAGCTTTTTTGTGTGTGTTTGTTAGTTCTTGTTTTTTCGGTTGATCAAAATTTGTGAACAATAACTGTCAAACAGAACAGGAAGTTGGAGTCAGAAGACCTTAACTGATTGGTTCTCAGACTGATGAAAGTGTCACTGCTAAGTAAAAATTTTCTCGAATGGAAAATTCTGGTGGACAGTTTCCACAAGTGCAGATTTTCTAAGAGTAGATAAAGTTCAAAGGTGGAGTTTTGACCTTAGCTGTATCTTTAAGAATGCTCATGACAAAAGCTTTGTCCTAACATATACTCTCATAGCATGTTTAGTATTGTCAAAAACATTGTCTTTATGTTTGCACTTGTGTGGTGCTCTGACTGTGTTTGAGGGAAATATACATTTTATTAATAATGTGGATGTACCGTGGGGGTAATAGTTATCTGAGCCCTGCTTAAATTATAAGTTTGCTCACCTACAAAATGAACAGTCTCTAATTTTTATGGTGGTTTTGTTTTAATGGAGAGAGACTTAATATTAACCAAAAACATACAAAATAAAATTGATTTCCATTGATTTGTCATGGAATGAAAGTATTTGATCCCCAAGCAAAAGATGAGTTGGCACTTGATGGAGAAACCCTTGTTCGCAAGCACTGCGAGAGATCATCTGGGGATTAAATAACTATTACCCCCGCTGCATGACTCTGTGTATGAAGAGAAATCTGGTCTGGCCTGTTTCATGTTCCATTTTGTTACCAGTGCGAAGAAAAGAAGCTCATAGACGATCTCATTACAAGTGGAATAGAGGAAGGAATGGAGGTACGTTGAATTTTCTTTGTTTCTTCTTTCTTCATCTGAAGGAAAAATCTTATTGTCATTGTAAATGAGGATTTACTGCAGACCTTTAAAAAATCCTTAAATTTTACTCAGTCATGTTCTCATACAAAAATGTCTTATTTTAAGGATTAATTTGAATATGGAGCCCGCAAAAAGGCTCAGAGTGACCTAATTCAAATTGTACATTGTTCATATGTTTACTGAAGAACCTTTACTTCGCCAAGCTGTGTCACCACAGAAAGCCTCTTGTACTGTTTTTGTAGGTGCAATACATAGAAGGAAAGGGGAGAGCGGTGTTTGCCACTCGGTGTTTCCAGAAAGGCGATTATGTGGTGGAATACCATGGAGACCTGCTACAGATCACCGATGCTAAAAAGAGAGAAGCCGAATATGCTCAAAATCCAGCAACCGGCTGCTACATGTACTACTTCCAGTACCTCTGCAAAACATACTGGTAGGAGGAAAAGACTTATCTGGGATTCTATGAACACTCATTGGACATTTTGGAATTTGTGTTATATTAAGTTATGAAACCAGTTTACCAAAGCCACCAGTTTGATAGGACAAATTGTTAATTTCGATTTTTTTGTTTTATTCTTTTAATGAAAATGAAACATTAGCATAGCAGCTAATATGGTCACTGAAAACAATTCAGTATTTAATATGAAAATGTAAATGCTGTCTTGTGAACATATTGTGTATGTATATTAAACAACCTCTAATACTAACGCCAATGTAAATGTATGTGTTTCTGCCAACAGTGTGGATGCTACAAAAGAGACTGGTCGAATGGGTAGGTTGATAAATCACAGTAAAAATGGGAACTGCCAAACCAAACTCCACGACATCAACGGTGTCCCTCACCTCATTCTCATTGCCTCTCGAAATATTGACAAAGGCGAGGAGCTGCTTTATGACTATGGAGACCGCAGCAAAGCTTCCATCGCTGCTCACCCCTGGCTCAAATATTGATTAAGAGGTCCAGAGAAAAAGTAAAGGGAAACGTACAGTAAGACTTGTTTTTTCATTAGCTAGTGTACAAAAGGCCTTAGAAACAGAATGTGTACTTTTTGTTTTGTTTCAATAATGAGGAAGCTGGGGTGTGTGAGGGTTTAGTAGACATTAATGGGTCCAGGTCATGGGGGTTGATTGGGTTCATATCACATTTCGATTAAGGTCCATCTGCCTTGTCAGATGATATCTGTACTTTTTATTTATGCGTGTTTCAGAAACAGTCTTTTGTTTTGCAGCACATTTGTTTTGTACATTTTGTATTACCTATAGAGTAGTGCTTCTACAGCATGCAGGTAATAGTTGATGCTCTGCATTTTTATACAGCTTTTTTTAATTAGTACGTAGATACTTGGCAATACTTGTATTTGCTCCCCTTTTTGAATCAGCAGAAACTATGAGATGCAAATTACAAACTCTTTTTAGATATGTATTCTATTCAAGGGGTGTCTATTTTCAGCAATCGGACCTCACACTCATTGTTCAGTGGGGTAGAAAAGTTTATCACGTTCACGGTTTATTTGGCGTTTCAGGGTTTTGGTTACCAAAAAAGATCACATGTTTTGACACTGGATGAAATACTTTGTGTTGATCATGGAAAAGATTACATTAGAATATGGAAATTAGTCTTATGAATGTTTATTTTTTAGCATAGATTGTATTTTATAATATTAAACATGCCATATACAAAGAGTTAGTGTGTGGTAAATTTTAAAAATGAAAACGAAAAGTATCTGGGGAAAACCTACAGAATATTCTGTGTGACTCGAAGAGATGATTCGCTCATGCAAGTAATAGTTTCGGTGTCTCTCTCTAACCTCAATTGGCACACACGATTATCTCATCTGTTGGATTTAGTTTCACTTAATTATAACTTCTCCCACTGATGACGACACTGTCTCTGGTGCTGCACTTTGTAAATATATTTATTTGCTTGCTGTTACAAATCCAAATGTTGTTTCAAAAGAAATACTGTGACATTTTGGGAATTATGTTGTATTTTTTTAGTTTTTGCTGAGACTTAAAGGGAAGATTGATCAAACTCTCCTGTGTCTATGCAAAATGTCAATCTGATCACTTTTTTTGAGAGCTGACACCTGAGCTTAAATCCAATGCATTATACTTGCAGTTGCATTAATTTAAGATGGGAGAGAAAATGTTGATGGTTAGGCCAAAATGCAAATTCTCAGTTTTATTCATAAAGGTTTTATCAGACAGATTACACCCGTTGCCTTAAAATTAAACTCCTAGCTGAAATATCATTTTGAATTTTTGGACTATCAAATCTGTCATTACTGTCAATTATAGTGAAGTTGTGTCGTGGTTTGAGGAGCCCAGGGGGCCAGGGGAGGTCAAATCTGCTTATTACTGTAATATAACACCACTGTTAGCATTATTAGAGTATTTGCTTCTGAATGATCGCTTAAACACACATCTGGGTGGAGAATACTGTAAATTTGCTGTACTGGTGAAACTAAAGTGGAAAACCAGCCAGAAGGGCGTGTGCTCTTGTAATTAACAAGGTGCAGTACAGGTACCAATGAAAGAGTTTGTTTATGTGCCAAATCTTCACGATTTTTGGTAAATATAAACTGTGATTCAGTTCCAGTATCTGTAGATTCCTGTTTCAACATACAGACATCATAGTCTTATTGAACCCACAGCAAAATGGGAAAATGAATGTATTTACCAAATTCAAAAAAAGCAGTTTTTGACTGTGAACTCCATTAGTTTCTATTTACATACGCATATAAAACAGTCTCACAACAACTGTATGGCTTTTCTTCTTACAGATGTTCCAAATTTATTAGCTCAATTGTCAACAGATGCCAACAGATTTGCTGTTGTTGCATATATATACATAATTAACAGTACTTATACAAATCAGTGGACAACAGAAAGCCAACTCGATAACAGCTGACCCCTTCCCAACAGTGTAGTGTGTTATAAATGGGTAAAGCTCAACAAGTTAAACAACAAAAACACAATCAGACTTGGTTACACACAGTGTTAATTGGCAGCTTAATCCACATTTGGTGTTCTACTGAGGGCAGCACAGGATTAAATCATGCATTTGTGTTAGTGGTAATGAACAAACATGTCACCCAGTCCCACAGTCTGATGCACTTATGTTCTTTAGCAGTTTATCAGTAACAACAGAACTCTGTGGTACAAATACAAGTAGTTAATTAACAGCATACGGTAGTTCTTTGTTTGTTGTGGGTTATTCTGCAAGTATGTGAAAATGATGATGGAGTTCAGTTCCAGTTGGATGAGTTTAAACGTACTCAAGCTGCCACTGATGCTTTTCATCGCACTGATGCAGCAGTTTTAAAATGGTATAAACGTGATCTGCTTACCCATCGTTTCCAGTAGTAGTTCAGACTTTTACTTTATTTGGTTTTCATTTATTTTTATTTTGTGTAGTTTTAATTATGGTTTTAGTCAGGGGGTCCATTGGGGCCTGTGTTTAAAGACACAGTGTTACCAGATCTCAGAAAAAAAGTGTGATAAAGTAGGACAGGATAATGCAGGGAGGCAGTCCAAGATATCTGAAAGCAACTTTTCTGGCTCTCTTGCTCAGTAAATACAAGAAGAATAAAAGGAAACAGAAGCTGCCCTTCTTACTAGCGCTAGTTTCTGAGTTTCAGTTTGGATGTATTCATAGATTGGCCTTTTTGAGATTGATCTGACAATTTAAGGCAAATTTAAGACAATTGTGATACACAAATGCATACTGTGCCACCTCACACCATATTTTCTCCTGTGTGAAACTGAAAAATAAGTTTAAAAAAAGACATGTCAATTACTCAAAATATACTGCTGCAAAGCTTGTTATTTTTTTGGTAACTTGAACTGATGGGCTAAGCTTCAATTGACTATAATAAACGTGTGCTTGATCAAAGCCATACTTTAGAAAAGTGTGAACCAGTCAAAATGTGGGGCATTGTCTCAAGATGTGGGACAGGAGGACAAGGGGGAAAAAAAATTGCAGTGCAGTCCCACATGCAGAGGGCATCTGGTCACCCTAGCTCTTACTTATTGTCTAGTTGAGAGTTCAAGAAGACTAGCCTAGTTTCATGCAAAGACTGAAAATGGGGGAAACGATGTATGACCTGTGGCTGCTTCCAAAGGTCAAGCCCACAGACTGGCATGTTATATATTGTGTTGACTCAACCTTGCAAACATTTGTACGTAAATAACATGTGCTCTAATTCAGCTTTTTCAACCGTAACAAGTTAATCATGAATTAAATAAACTCAAATACTGAAATCTGTTATTTCATTTAGATTAAATCTCTTTTAATTCAATTCGGTGAGTGGCTATGCTGCTAAGCTTAGCTAGCTCATTTTTTAAAAGACTTTAAAAAAATTATTTATTACTTTTCTTCACCAATTTTACGAAGCCTAATGAACTCAAACTATTTAAATACATTAAAGTATGTGATATATGAGTAGCTTGTACTCATGAAACCATGGAATCCATTATAGAGACAGGTACCACAGCTAAGCTTGACTAGTTAACTTTAGCCTCCTAGCTTTTAGAAGGATGAATTCATTCCCCTTGTAAGTTGTCCTGTGTCCTGCACACATTACTGAAGCTTAAAACTTGCACAAAACAAACTAAAAGCTCTTCTAGAATCAAGTCTGCTATCTTGTTTTGTTTTTGGTTTTTTGGGGTGTTTGGCATGGTGCCATATTTCTCTTATAAAATCTCTACTTAGCTGTAACTAGCTAACTAACTAGGTACATGTTGTGGTTTTTTTCTGTTTCATAGTTATTGTGATTTTTTTTTTTTTTTTTTTTTTTTTTTTTTTTTTAGTTTGCTCATTTTCCCAAAAATTACACTCGAAAATATCTTTGTGGTATATTTTTTTCAATTTATTTTTATTTTTATAGCCAGGCTACTGTTTCCCTTGTTTCCAGTCTTTCTGCTATGCTAAACTAAGCAGTTCCTGACAAATTCATGTTAACTGTACAGATATGAGTTGTATTGATTTTCTCAGCAAAAATCCAAATGAAACACAATTTCCTAAAATGTTGAACTATTTCTTTAAGCCTTTTATTTTATTTTTTTAACTTCTTACTTGATTGTAGCAGCTTTGTTTAAAAATGACCCAACTAAACAGTATATTGTACCTTTTGCACCAATTTCTCTACATTCTTATTGTCTGTACAGCTGTCGAGGTTATGGAGATTTCCAAAAGACAACAACAAATCCAGCTCTCTAAGTTATTCTTAAAATATTCAGTATATTTAATGTTTGGATTTCTGTTCTTGTTAATATTATTTAAATGCAAAAGTAAAAAAAAAAACAGTGTTAATAATAAATAGCCCAGTCACGTGTATCCGAGGAAGTACATCTTAAGTGATGCACTGTGTTTAATACATAAGGATACACCTTCCTCTACTCCCTCTATCAGTAGCATTGTGTATGAAATGTTTTCATATGAGCCTTTCTTGACAGAGATATTCCACTCTGGATTATTCCATTGTCTATGTGGAACTAATGCAATAATAGTTGAGGGGCAAAACAAACCTGTTGGCTGTTTTTTAGGGCATGATAGATCTTTGCTGTTGTAGCGCTGATTAAATCTTAATGCTGGGGTTTTAGGCATTGTTTAATAAAGATGTAATATGCAAATTAAACGTCTTGGGCATCTGATTTGTTCTTCCATTAAAAGAAAGAAGTACTTTAATGCTTAAAACTGTTTTGAATAAATGGGAATTAAAAAAAAAAAAAAAAAAAAAGATGGGAAGAACTCTTTTCTACCATGAGGGTTGATGTTGTATAGTTTGTTCACCAGAGGGCACTCTGCATCACGCCATCTGTCCATTTTATTCCACCTATCCAGTTTAGGGTTGGGTGGGGGGCTGGACCCTATCACAGGGCGAGAGTTATAGTACACCCTGGACAGGTTGCCAAGGGCTATTACAACCAATCACTCCTATTGTCAATTTAGAATCACCAATTCCACAGAGCAAAACCCCAGGCTTGAATCAAAACAAGGACTTTCTCACTGTGAGGCGACGGTATTAACCACTGTACCACCATGCTATCCTCATCTAATTGAGATAAATCATATTTCTTCTTGTCACAACTTTCCACACTAACCCAGCATCTTAAATAAATAAAATCATCCTTTTTTTTTGGTGAATTGGACTACTACTACTGTGCTTTCTGTTATAATGTTTCATATTTAGTCTTCTTCATATTTCATATCTTCTCTGATTTCTAAATTGTTACATAAGGGCAAAAGGTGATATATTCTATATAATGGAATTTCAACCAAATACACTGCTTTGTGCCTTATGTTTAAATTGAGACAGCGGAAAATTAATGTAGTTAAATTTTTTCCCCATGCCAGTTATTTTATCACACTGGATGTTCTTTGTTTACAAATGTATGTTCCCTTGCCCGTTTCCTTTTACAATTATGAACGAATCAAACACTTGAACGTGACTGCGATCTGTTGTTATGCAAGTTAGGAAAAACAACAACAACAAAAAAAAAACTTGCAAAAATGTCAAATATTACAGATTTTTATTACTGATGTGATGTGTTGAATTTCATAAAGCACTGATCCATTCAATATATCTCTTAAATCTCCACTTTAATGGGCTTCATAGGAGACTCAACAAAGGAAAAAAATGAAGATTGGAGTGAGCACTCGGGTAGGAGTTCATTTCCCTTAAAATATTTCACTGTTTAATTCCTTCATGAATAAATTGAGCAGATCCCTTTGACTTCCAAATAACATGTAAAATATAGTTTCTCTTTAACATATCTGTGATTTCATAAAAGGGGGAAAGCTGCTTTGACACACGTCTTTAGCCTCATTTCTCAATCTTTTCATTTGCCATTCATTTATTCCACCTTCCTGGGTGAGTATAAATGAAGATAAAGTGCCACTACTGTTAACGTTTCCATGAAGGCATCAGCTGTTAAAGCACAAGCACCATCCGCAAAATAGCCTTTTTAAAAAATAAATGTAAACACACTCTTCAGCTTAATTACCATTATTTTAAACCATGCACAATTTGAGAAATAATTAATCCTTCATGACTTACACTGTTTCTAAACAGAGCCTTGATTCATGTTTAAATTTGAGGCCTTGTATAAATGATGCATATAAACACAAACGCACTGACTTCTATTTTGCACATGTGTGATGATATTTGGGGTTATTATTGTTGCTTATGCTGAATATGAATATTTTATCTAGGGAAAAAGTGCAAATGTAATGTAAGATTTAGGCTCTTATTGATGGCACAATATATGTATTAATTAAAATACATTTTCATTTATTTTGCTTTTATTTGAATTGAAAGCTTGTGATGCTGTATGTTTTTGTTATAAGTGATTCTATACAATATTACACTGTCTCTTAGGGTCTATGTTTGATTATAGAAATTAAACAGAATCATATAGATGTAATTTATTATTGCCTACTATGGTTTGGCTGGTGTTACAAAACTGCAGGTTTGCATGAGCACAATGTGGAGCGTCACGTTTGTCACTGAAAGTGTGAAATCAGACTTTATGACAAATTTAAGTTTGTATGTAAGGCTTTGTTTAGATAGTGTAAAATATTAGGGGAATTCCCATGGCACATCTATTCTCTCTTTCACAAAACAGAAATCTGTGTTAATTGTTAGAGAAAAGGGATACATAAAAAGAAAAAAGAAGCATCACAAACATAAATATATTCAAATTTCTCGAACAAAATAAAGAGATACTAAGTCAAAACTACAGTGAGTGAAGAGCTTACTATGTCGAAATTATGAGACAATACATCATTATTAAGTTAATAAATTAGAATTAGATTGACTAAAAGAAAATTCATTTACGGTTTTCAGATCGTAAAAACAAGAAATTATTAAGTCAGGTGTTAAATTTATACTAAAACATGATGAGTGAGTAAAAAATGTAAAATAATTCATCAGTAGTAGTTGACTTAAATAAACTGGAAAAGTTTTATAATGAACTAATTCACCATGCCAAAGCTTTTATATTACCATGAAATTATGGAATATTGCAAACACTGACTTAAAAAGTACAAATATGTGAATTAATGACTCACTAATTCAACATTAAAGCCGCGATGATGCTTATTTTGGCTACATACAACATGTAGCCAACATTATAGGAGACGTCATGAAATGCTAAAATGCTTAAACCATCCTGTAATAGGATAGTAAAAACTATGATGAATGGGTAAAAATGCAAAGACAAATTGGGATTATGATACCCAAAATCTAACTTTCACTTTACACGAGTACTTTAAATTCTCATACCCAAGTGTTTATGTATTCATTCTTTTGAAATACAAACAAATATGAGAACAAATTATCTTCACACCTTCACACAGCTTTAAATTGTGACTGCATGCAACATTTAAACAGAGGCCTCAATTAGATTTCATAGAGCTGCATAGACTCAACTTGCAAAACGCTGGTGATGGACTGATTAGCTGCCCACTTGACAGAAATTTGAAATAACTAAATGGGATATTAAAATGTTGCTCTCATTAAAAAACTAGTGACACTCAGGTGTGCAGTCATTTTCCCCCTTGTTTACTCCAGACCTTCAGCTCCTTATCATTTACCACCTGCCAAAACATTCCACTTTCCACAGTTCAACCTGAGTTTACCCTCTCTCTCCCTGCACGTAAATCCTGTAAAACACTTTCAGGGATTTTTTTTTTTTTTTAAATGGCAGAATTTGAAGTATACGCAGTATTTTTTCCAAGGACATTAGATTCTTCTTGTTTCTTGCCATCTTCTCACCTCATGTACATGGCATTTCAGCTGCAGTGTGAGTTGCTAGTGTTGGTTTGGTGTTCAGTTGAGTGATGGGAGTGTTAAGAGTTTTAAGTCCCATACGGTGACTACATGTGCTGCAACGCCTCCTGGGCTTGTTCGGTGTACACGTCGTCTTTGCCTGCCCACGAGCCGAAGCCGACGTCGAAATGTGCACTGCGCTGCGAGCTCCGCTGCTTGTCACGTGAGAAGAAACTAAACCTGAGACAAGAGAATGGAGAGAAGAAACAGGCGGTGGGTTACAATACCATATATGTAGGGCTAACACTAAGTATGAGCTTCATGTAAAGCAGTGTTAGAGTAATGGCAAATTTAACAGACAGAATGCATCACAAGTGAATTATTTTAGTTTTTAATTACGACACCTTCTGTATAATTAGTGTAAACAAATGCCTCTATGTTACATCAGTCGTTTTGTTTGGATATCTGCTCCTGACACTTAACTGGTTTCTCTTAAGCTGAACACTTCCAATGTCAACAGGATTGTTTTCCTTTTGTCATATGTCAAGTTCTGTTGTAACCCTGATTCAAATTAACACAAAACTCTACAAATCACTTAAGGTGAAATAATTATATAGAAATTGAAGTAAATTTCTGCTCATTTAAACAACCCTTTAATTCCAATATGTAATTTTCTTTCCAATTTAACCTTGTCAAGTGAGGTGCTGTGGTGCATTCATCACTACAAAACACTAACACTATTTTTCAGGGATTTTCCCCTCATGAACCTATTACTTTCATCTCTAAAATTCTCTGTCATTTTACCCAGCCCCCTTTTCCTCTTCACCTGCCCTAATACTCTATTGTAAAAATTCATAAATTGTAGCAGAAATCATTTTGTCATTTTCTGTAAATTGATCCGGGCAGATGATAAAATATTAAAGCATTAAATATTAAATTAATCCCTAGCTATGATCTAAAAGCACTTTAGATCAATTTAGATTGTAAATTCCACACAATCATTTTTAGTGCGCATGGTCAGGATGGTCAGTGAGGGTAAAAGTTGAGACATTAGACTACACACTATTCTGACTGGCTGATTTATTTTTTTGCACGATCCTTGGTCGTCTCATTCGACGAACACAATAAGACAGCCCCACAATCAGCCAATCAGAATACTACAAAGGTGCGAAAAGAAAGCAACCCCCTGGACATGCAAAGGGGGTGAAGTCTGTTAGCTGAGACAGTGATGGATTGCAAAGCCAACCAAATATAGAGTCATACAAGTGACATGAGGCGTCTGATTGGCTGTAAAGTGGGGTCATCTGGGATCAAACCAGCCGCTACCATCGGCATTATAGCGGTGAAGATCCTGTTACACAGAGGTAAAGACACGAAAACACACATACATAGGGGATGGGGGAGGACAAGGACCACATCAACCGTTGACCTCTCTCTGAACCAAACCTCATTAAAGCTCAAAAGATGTCAAGCTGAGTTTATTTTAAACCAGAGAGGGAAATAAAATTATGATATTGAATTAAAAAATACAACAAAATCCAAGAACAACTCAACCAAAACACAGTGAATGCAACTTAGTTTGCACAGATAAACTGTATAAGCATGCAAACTGCTGCTAATGTTGCCACCATATTGGTATAGCAACACCTCCTGATACATTTAATTAATGTCCCGAATCTTGTACTTACACTTGCTACTATGCACACTGACAGAGCTGCCATAGAATTAATAAAAAAAAACTTAACCAGAAAGCTTGTAATAGTCTGCCACACACACTGGAGAAGCCTAGGATTGAATCATTTCTTCCTCCTGAGGCACAACCACCTCGTATAAATAATGTAATACATGGTAAAATGAAAAGAACATGTTTTTAAATACTAAAAAATATTGTAAAAATTACCATTTATTCATATCACCCTAATCTAATAATGTCTGTTTATTTTTTTGGAAAACAATTGTTTTATATTTTGAATACTTTTAGTTTTACATTCATGAAAATATTTACCCTCATATAGTCACAGGACTTACAGGAATGATATGTACTCTGTATCAGAGAGCTATACAGAGACACAGATTAACAGGTAAACAATTTCATTAAAAAATTCTCGACACTAAAAAAAAGACATTCAATTTAATATTACGTTAATAAAATAGTAAAGTGTCCTACAATTAGAATACTTGGAGCTGCTTTTAGCCTTGAGTCCTTGTCACAATGTGACAACTAATTGGAAACAACCACAGACTCCAGTTTACTTGTTAGTAGCCCAGCTACCTCTGTAAAGTAAAGTGTATATATAGTATATGGTATCACACGAGGGAAGCGAAGTCTAAAGCTAAAGCTGCCAGCCTGAAACAGCATCTGGCACTGCTGCTGAAGAGACAAGAACAAGCATGTAATATGCAAATGACTGAGCATGTAGAGACCAAATAATCAACCGCTACTCACAGCATGCAAAGTTCCCATTAATCACAGGAAGCAAGGTTTTCACAGGCAAGTGTTTTCATTAGCAGATGTTACATGAGTGAGAGTATTTGTGTGAGTGTGAGCTCCACATACAGGCGTTTGATTCCCGATTCTGGCTGGGCAGAAGAGCGGGAGCGAGTCCTCAGTTCAGGGGAGGGAGAAGAAGATGGAGTTACAATCTCCTCATCTGCCTCATCACTGCAAACACAGAGACCACCAGAATTACAGAGATCAGGATTACTTTGTCTATGAAGCACAACATATCAGGCTTTTTCACAAATGGACAAAAAGAATTAGATGTAAAAAGTGGGATTTTTTTGGAGTAAATACATTTTTAACTTAATGTGCTGGCAGAAGGATGACCAAAAGATGTGCGGACAAAAGGGAACAAAAAATATGCTTTACAGAATTTAAATCGGTTGTTAGTCGGATTTTAAAGCTCTGTGGCAACTTGTGTTGGTTGTGAGCAACCCTCCAAGAAAAATATTAAACAATGTGAATGTCTAACACCAGGAATACATCAAGCAATACATCTTGATTGGGAAATGCATATGGTTTCTTTATGGCTTCTTCATGCACTGATTTTTTTCTCTTCATCATCCCACAACAAGTCATAGTAAATGTCTATCCCTTGTGGAAGGACTGAGTATTTCTTTACTCAGTCCCTCCAGCCATACTTATGATATGGGTGGACACCAATAACATAACTTGCCAAAGTATCACAATAATCTTACGGCCTGCACCTTAAAAAAACAAATCCGAAAAGGCTTCACAAGCACATAAACAAAAGTCTGAAAGTCGAAGTAAAAGCAGAGATAACAGTACAAGAAACACGAGGCTAAAATATAACTGTGCTAAATAACAGAGCATAAACATGAAAGAATATAATAATTAAACTGAAAACAACTACAAATAAGTGCAATTGTAACATATATTAATGAGGAAACAGCAACTTAAAGCACTCAGCAAAGAAGCTGGCCCTGTGTGGTCTGACTTAGAAAACAAACTTCTAAAGCCTGTTGATGCTTTAAGCACACGATAAACACCGTTTTGTGCAGCTCGTAAATATCTCTCTCCACAGGAGGTGGGTAATTGTCAATATTAACATGTTTAACACCTATATGTACCTTTTATAGTAGGCCAGCTCCTCCTGCAGCAGGAACACTTTGGCCTTTAGCTCATTCCGCTCATGCAGGACATCCCTCAGCTCCTGCAGGGTGAATCTGGGCCTGTTGGGGTCCTTTGGATCCAGCCCCCCTGACTCCTCCTCACACAGCGCCTCCTGCCGAGAGAAAAATGCATTACACAGAGTAAACTAAACCAGAGAACAGAAGGGAAGAGGCAGGGGCGGGGAGTGAGGATACCTTAGTGAAATATTGGAACACAGCAGGCATGTCTTCATCGCACATCGCCTCCTGGTGGCAAATGTTTAACTACAAGTCAGACACAGGGCCTTTTTGTTCCAATGCATTGGTTCAGTTCAGACTTCACCCCAGTCTGTGAGCTAAAATGCTGTTAGCTTTTTTAACTCAGCAAAGAGAAATTCACTGAGTGTTAAAGGAAAACACCTGAAACACATGCGCAACACACGAGGCACACATGCAAAATTCTACTCTAAAATGTCCAAAATTCTCCCGCTTTTCAGGATTCTGTACACAATCTCAAAGTCCAACTGGAATCACATGTTTCGTCAAACTTTTTAAACATTAGAGATTATCTGAATGTGTGTGCAAATGAATAAAAAAATGGTTTCTTCTGATGCGCTTTAGCTCAGCCACTCCTGACTTTGCTGTCTGCTCCAGACATTTTCAGCTCACTTGGCTGTTTCACAACTATTCTTCCCTGCAACACTTCAAACAAATTATTTTACATTTATATGTTTGTTATATATTTGTTTATATTGTCTATCTTATTACTTAATGTTTTCTTTATTTTAACCTTTGTGTACAGCGCTTTGTGACTGCCTGTCTACAAAAAAGCGCTTAATAAATAAACCTCACTTACTTACTTATATTTTTTCTTTCATTTAAAACCAAATAGTACAGATTTTTTCATGTGGTCGAACTGACAAATGCTTATTGTCTAGCAGCCCCGATGCTAAAGTGAGACCATCTTTGCATCTTGCTGGTTAATGTCAAGCAGCAACAGCAGGAAATGTTTGCATAACTTTGGATAACTTGTAACCACTGATTGTACACCAAGGTGAACAGATAGGCATCTCAATAGAGTTGGGCCAGCTCCTGAAGGCTGATGGCTGTCTCGGTCATAAAACAGTAGTTTTGGGGGCTGATGAAGTGAAAAGGACCAACCTGCAGAGGTGAGTCAGGCGTGGTCTGTGGCTTATTTTCTCATTTATCAGGGATCAAAGAGCCAGAACACACAGACCGGTTTGACTCACTGAGAGCACACAGTAGTAAAGACAATGGTGCATGTACATCTTCCACCGCAGCCGTCTAGTGTGCTTATTTGGCTCAGATTCAGTCCAGATTCAGTGTCACTGTGAGAACAGATTTATCGGCATGTCTCCACCTTTGTTTAGCACGTCAGATGTTTCCATCAGTGTGCTGAATACTGCTGAGCAGCTAAAAAAAACTCAACCATGAACTTTCATGTCATTAGCTGCACTAACTGGCTAGTTAGAGCTGTCAGTCATTTATCATTTATGAAATTTTTCTGAATGTGTTTTAATGTGTTTTGAAACATAACATCAATTGTAGTAAATATAAAAGTCTTAAATGTAGCTACATTAAAAAAATAACATTGTAGTACTCTTGTTTTTTTTGTTCTTTCTTACCACTATTACAGCAGAGAAATAAAAAAGAAACACTTAATTGTAGCTTTTTCTGCCGTCTGTGTTTCAATCTCAGGGTGCATGAAAGGACAGATTCAAGTGTCGTTAAAGGCTGGGCTCTTGCAGTATTCTATATTTAGAGGGGTCATGAGTGCACTTGTCCAGAAAGTCACTTAGCTGTGGAGAGGAAATCCTACTGATACTCTGTTAGCTTTCTGACACCCATGCAGAGTCGTTTCAGCACAGTCCACATGTCACAGAAATGTTAGTCTACTATCTTCCTTTGTTTATACCCACAAGGCTAATGTTCCATGGGGAGGAGTGCAGGTTTGGAGTTAGAGTCAGGACAATCACATCACTCTAGTGCTAATCAGCACATTTGCATTACCCAAAGCAACACTGCATCGTCCTCGGCATCCTCGTGTGTCTCTGGGCTGAGGGAACCACACAGAGGCCACGATACACCATCAACCCCCCCGGGTGTCAGCTCTGAGGAGCCCTCAGCCCCCACCAACACTGTAGCAATTTTACCACACTGGTGAGGTAAAAGACAGTTTGTGAGACATATAATAAACTATTGAGTTGCTCCGAGGATTTGTGCACAAATCCACAAATACAGTTCAAATAAAAGATGGTGGTTTGAACAACTGCATGTGAAAATGATCAGATCTGTTATACAATGCAAACGATTTGCATAACATGCTAGTTTGTTTGCTCATTTCTCACAACAAGTCAAGAGAAGATCAAACTAAAAGGTTAGCTTCACACAAAGACTGGAAGCTGGGGGAAACTTCCAATAATGTTTCTTTTATTATTTTTCACCATCATTTTCTGTTCCAATGTACGTACAAATATTCCAATACCTCAGGCTTCAGACTACCCTAACTAAAGAATTTTTTCTGTGTTTGGCTCTGTATGACATTATGACAGTGGATATTCCTAATATGGTCATGTCACAGAGGGCCCACCTACTTGCTAGTACAAAACTTCTGTGTTTTGTTTGCAAAGGGCAGTGAAGAGGAATTTGGGGGAATTTAGCAAAAACATCTTGTTTCACACAGAGAATGACCTGAGGGGCTTCACCAAGGCCCAGCATAAGATAGAGAAGGATTATTTAACTATATCACATACAGAGAGTCCAAAAATTAAGAAATATAGAGCTTGTGTAATAGGTCCACATTAAAATAAGCAATGTTATCTGTACAAAAAACTAAAATGTGAAAACAAAAAGTTATGTTCAGTTTTCCCTGTGCTCTGTTACCTCTGCAGGTGAAGGAGGCTGAGGTGGGGGCTCGTCCGGGTTCTGAGCAGGCAGCTCTCCTTGAAGCCGTTCCCTTAAGCGTGCTGCTTCCTGTCGAAGAGCAGCAACTTCCTGTCCCCGAGCCTGAGCACTGGCCTCCAGCTCAACCTTCTGTTCAATGAGAGCTTTCCCTTGAGCTTCTACCACAGAGATTTTATGGCGCAGGTCATGGTTGATTTTCATAAGTCGAGACTGTTGCTGCTGGAGCTGGAGAAAGAAACAGAGAGACAATGGGCTGCATGGTCTCGCGTATGTTGGAAGCTAGAAGTGTTTCCCGTTTCTCAGAACTGCCACACAGGAGGTAAAAGCCAGCCATCAAAGGTAAGAGCACGCATTTTCAGGCAATCTGTCTGAGGAGATATTGATTGTGCTGTACTGGGTGACACACAAACCATTAGTGGGTGTCAGGGGGTTTCTAAAGCCACAGAACAAATGAACAGCTGAATTCATGGACAAGTGAAATAATATAAATGACTGAAATGGAAATTCACTGTTAAGATCCTAAAATACCTGGGCCTTAGCCATTTCAGAGTGAGAGTGCCTAGGCTGCCTTTCCCAGCATGACAGCAAAGGAAACCAAATGAGTGACGTGTGAGTACTCAACTTCACTGTATATCTAAAGTAAGTTTCACATGTGGAAAATCTTGGACTAAAGAACATTCTGAAGTCTCACAATGCACATTATTTTTCTACCTACCTACCCATGCGTACAAATTCACATAACTCCTGAAATGTTCAGGAACCTTTACATATCAGCCTTTACTTGGCTGATATGTTTCCTGTTTTGAATTGAATTGAACTGTAGTATCACATAGTTCTGTGTTGTGTCTTATCTGCCTATCCAAGTTTTTTTTTCTTCAGATCTCTAGTAGCTATTTTGGTGTCTCATCTGTCCTCTGCTGTCTCCCATCCTGCTCACAGTAAACAGGAAGGTTATGACAACAAAAACTGTTCCCTAAACTGTATTTTTTTTGTCATAATTAGATCATTAACCCATGTTAATTATCATTTTACTATACAAATAAGCACATGTCTTGGTATCAGTCTTATCTATGATGTTGTATACAGCTGTATTCACAAGCTAAAGTGTGAGCTGCTGATATTTATGTTAGTAATGGTTTAGATTTCTGACAAAGATTTGGAAAACCAGTAGATCAATAGTAGATTAGCTGACTTGCTAAAGAATCTTCTTCATCGACATCCTGAACTTGAGGCCACAGCATTTTTACGTTCCCTTTTATCCACCACCTCATCCAGGACTCATCCATCCTTTTTAAAAATACTTCCATATTCATAGCAGAGCTATGGCCAAAGGCCAAAAGATGAGTTGTGTAACCTCTTCTGTAACATGTATAACCTCTCTCGCTCTGAGAGAACCAAAAACCTGCATATTTGCATTTTGCACCAGTACATTTTGGGGTGTTTAATGCATGACTGGAATGACAGATCAACAGATCCAGGGCTCTTTTTTTTTTTTTTTTAACAAAAAATCTGAAGCTTTGATGCCTATGGTGACACGTCAAAATGTCTGCTGTGAAAAAGGCTCTATTGAACCTGACATTAAAAAACTGGCTCTGCTGTTATTTTCTGGAAAGCCATCTTGTGAAATTTTACATGTTTATTGGAGAAATTTTAGTCCTCTATGTCAGCTTCTGACTCGTTGACCTTTTCCAGATCTATGGCCATGTCTTCAATTTGCTACACAATCCAGACTGGTCTGTAGTGATGTCCTTTGCATGACCTTTACTCTGGCTTGTTCACACTACACTGTCGCATTTAGGTGGGGTCTCTTTGTTATCTGAAACCTAATCTATACAAAAGAAATACTCACAGGCACACAAAACACATCAAACACCCTTCATCTGATAATGTGAGACTTTGTAAATTATACATGTAGGCTATTTGTTTTTGAGACTGGTATGATCCACTTCAAAGGTTTGTAAAATCAAGATAAAGAAGTTAAATTATTTGAGACTTTGCAGAAATTATGTACGAAAATAAACAAATACTTTGCACATTTCCAGGGTTTCTTAGCCTATGTTGAGGTGGGAAGCTTGAAATTGAAGGTGGAGAACTTGGGCACTCTGATAAAATAATCTTAAGAAACAAAAGTCTGATCAATGATTAGAAAACTAATTTGTTACAATCTATATATAGCTATTTTTAAATAGATGCTCGGAAGACCCATTCTATCCCTGAACTTTTTTTACCTTTTTTTAAACAGTAAAACACTGGCAGCAAATATATGTCTGCTCAATACTGAGCCAAAACATTTGCTGCTCATCTCAATCTAACCAGGCCTCTCTTATATTTAAAATATAGAAAATATATGAAGTCTTTATAATTCACACAAGAAGAAAAAAAACAGCCTCTTCTCATTGAGGCACCGAGTTTTTGTGTCCTTACTGCTTCTATGTCCTCGTTTTTTAGAGTCAGTTCACGGTCCTTGGCTCGAATCTCATCTCTCTGCTTGTCCACCACTTCTTTGAGCTTCTTCATCACCTGCCTCTCCCTTTCTGACATACCTGGAAATGGGTGACAGAGGAAAAAAAATTGTCAGCCATAAAAATAAACAGGACAGATAGATTTTTCATCTGGGCTGACAGGCAGACGTGAGCTCTGATTTGTGTGTGAGGCTGGCAGGTGTGCTTGTACACTGAAGCTGGTCTGTGCGTCAGGGTGACTGTGGCCTCTGTGTGAGACCACGGAGAAGCCTCTGACGCAGGGATGAGACTGGCTCACCATTAACACAGAGAAGGCTCCCTTTGTTTGTGTTTGTATCTGAGTGTGGTACTGCGTGCACAGCAGAGAGAGAGAGAGAGGGACACACATGAGAAACGTATCGAGGGCAAACTGACAAGTTTCGGGCCACACGCGGCACAAACTTTAACTGAATTTCCAGGAAAATCAGCAAAAGACAAGCTGTTTCATGCTCTGCTGTGATGTAAACATTACTAGGTATCAGCAGGTTTTGAGTGGTAGCATGCAGACTCCCAACACTGAAGCAGGAGTCTGTTGTTTGGAATTATTATCAGGAGCATGCTCACAGTGTTAGTAAAAAAAAATTACCCATGTACATGTTTCAGAAATCCGACGGTAACTGCAAAGCTCTTTGTAGGACCAATGCATAACCACACTGTCCCTGAAAAGTGATGGCAATGAGCCTACTTTTGACTCGATTCAATCTTGGTCTCAAAGATTTGCGTAGAGGGCAGTAACATGTCTACACACATATTAGTGAATAACACATAATAATGTTTTAAAGCAACTGACTTGTAAGTCATTCACATTCTCAGTCACTTGTAAACTGGTGTGTATCATGAAAAACACACATACAAACACATTTTCTTTTAAGCTAGACAGTACTTTGCTTTGATGGAGCCCCACATCCTCACCCTCATGCCTCTGCAGCTCCTCCTCGCTCATGGGGTCTTTCATGGACATATTGGTGAGAAGGGTTTTGTTCTCTTCCTGCAGCTGAGCAATCTGGGAGAGCAAATCCTGAGCCTCTCCCCTCCACACATCCTCCACCAGCTCCAACTCCTGCGCTCAGACACATACACACATACTGTTATACTGTACATGTATCATTACTGATCACATTTGTTATGGCTCGGTAAAACTAGAGTTAAAAGATCGGACTGAAGGCCTCATTGCATTGAGGTTTTTTTGCTGCCTGACTGCAAGGTGATTGTACATAAAAGCAATATTACCAAGCACTTATGTACAGACCTGCTTCCCTGGTTCAAAGAAACCATTTCAAAGCCAACAAGCAATTTCACTGCAAACATTCGCAATAATTTTGGTTGTGTAATGGGAGGATCAACGCATTGCTCCACTTTGGTCCTGACTATCTCAACAACAACTGGATGGACATAGTTTCTACGAGCATTTATGGTGCCCAGAGGAAGACCGGCATTACAAAACAAAACTGGCACTGCTGTGGTCTTCTGAGTTTTTCCTCTTTGTGGTTTATGCGCATGTGTAAGAAAAAGAAATCTCAACATTTCTAACTTTCAGAATTTACTGCAGTAATTTTCTTTTAAAGAACACAACTGTCATATCAAAGAGTAATGCATTAATGACAAAAGCCTATAAAACATAATCAAATTGTCTTGCTTTAAATTGTGGAAAAATTTTGGCAGATACTAAAAACGAAACATCTTCCTCAAGTCAGTCACTCAGACCTTAAATGATTCATATAGTAACTGGAAAACCAGGAACAAACAGGAAACAGGAAGTATGAGTCATTCTGTTCATATTGTCAAAGCAGCCACATTAACAAGAATGCATAATTTGCTGTTTGTACTTCATTTTTCCAGTTTACCTGTGAATGAATAGGCAAACATCACTATTACTTTAAAAGTGTGATGCATGTTTTTCAAATGTGATTCCATATTTAAATGTTTATTTTCAATGATATCAGAGGTGACTGTATCCGAATCGTTGTTGGACAGCTAGTTATGATTCTGAGCAAACGTAAGAGTTACAGTCATCAACAAGAGAGAATTTTAAAGACTTTTTAAGGATTGTAAACATGCAAAATTTGACACGTTGGTCTCTACCATGATGAAGGTACCATGGGAGGCTACGCAAATTGTGCACGGGAGTCGTGGAAATGACGGATTCTGTGGACATGTGCCATTCCACACTGCTCCGAGGCCTGCTGTAATCAGTTTCATTGATTTTAGTGGAAGCTTAGTATGGGAGCATGTGCACTACACATGGGCAACATATGCTACATGTTCAGTCATTGGGTTCATGAAAAAACAAAAAACAAAAAAAACTCACACAAAGTTTTATTATATACACTGCTGCACAACTCTTACATTAGCTTTTATATACACAAAAGAAAACTGTGCACGGAGCCAATAAACACTACACCGCATATTTTCACTGTGGATGTGAGCTTTTCATTTCCATGTGAAAACTGTGCTGGCTTTAAATGGCCTGTGAGTTGCAGCACAGCCTTCTCCACTTTATCACGGTCACGAGACAGTTAATATGTGAACCAGTGGCTCAGTCACTGTCACGAGAAACTGACACACTAACTTTTTTTATAGCACTGAGCAGTCTGAGTGTCCGGCTTATTTCAAACCCCAAACATAGGGTCTACTTTTAGATTCACAAAGATGGAAAATAAATGAAAACATTTAAAGCTTGATGCTTTATTGCACTGCATTTAGATTTTACTTGACCTTTACTTGGCACTTTTCATAATACTTTACATTTAGATTTCAAAGGGAAATGTACTTTTTACTCAATTCCTTTATGTCTGCCAGCTATAGCTACTTTCAGATTATATACAAATATATAATTGCCTTATAAAATACAGCACGTGGTTGAGGATGATTTTTTTTTTCTTTTTGTGGTGTATGAATACATTTTTACTCCATAAATTGTTTTTAGTGGTTCTTTTAGTGGAAAAAGAAACTCACCTCACTACTACCACACTGGATGAATCTATATCTAGATTTAGAATAAGCACTATCTGTATGTAAAGTCATTTCAACCACTGGAGCTCCACCTCGACCAACTTCAGCCACAGACTGTATTGAAAACTGGACATAATGATGAAGGATTTGATCTGACAGGGGTGCTTGATGATACTACGTACAGCCACACTGTGACACTGTATTCATACTGTAGTGATTTTTCAATCAAAGTAAGCCTCACCCCAAACCTGATTTGTCGATTTTACTTTAAATATGACTAGAATTTACTAAATTAACATTGTCTGTTATTAAATGAGACCTGAAAAAGGCAATTCAGATCATAAGTTCACAAAGTAAGTGTTTGCCAAGATTATAAATCATGTCAGAAACAGGATCACTTTATCATAGACTTCTTTCCAATCTGACTTCCGTTTGAAACCAGAGTCACTGCCCCCTGCTGACTATTAAAAAATACAGGTTTAGAAACTTCACCTCCTGCTTCACTTCTTAGAGCTTATGCCCAGCTTTTATTCTGGCTGAAACACAAAAATGTTACTTACTATGGCCGCAGCTATGATGTTTTAATTTTTTGACTATTTTGTGCATTTTTGTTTAGTATTATACATTAACAATGTGCACTAAAAGCATTTTATACACGTTTTACTTTCAATACTTGCTTTTATTTAAATATAATGAATAAAAGGCTCTTTTAGCAGGGTATCCTTCCTGTTATACGATTTTTACCTGAGTAATTGTTACCACAATCCACGTGCCTTGTAATGCTTTTGTAGATATTTTACTGTTTGTAGTTTTTTGTTTTTTCTATGGTTGAGTGCAAAATATTACTATACAACATTGACTGTAATGGATCATATTAATACTCTGTGTACTTGTAGGGGTGTTGTTGTGTTCAACTTGTTTAACATTGTTTAGCATCCAAAACTTTATTGTGCCTGATTCATTTTAGAGCCGAGTGACACTTACTACTTTGACTCGGGTCACATTTTAAATCCAGGACATTTTACTGTGGTATTAGTATTGTCTTAGGAAGACGACCTGAACATGTCCTACACGGATCAAAAACATAGTCTGACAGTCACTGACAAATTAAATCTTGATTTCCACTTTTATTCTGTATAGCAGAAAGTGATTGGCTCTGTGGCTGTGCAGTGTGAGACCTTTCTGTGCCTCTTCTCCTTCTCCAGCCGGTCTATGCGCTCCAGACGCAGCTTGTCCAGCTCCAGCCTCAGCTCTTCGGTCTCCGGGCTGATGCTGCTGCGGCTCACCATCACCTCCAGGATCTCCAGGACCCGCACCACTTTGGGCATGAGCCTAGACAGAGCCTCGCAGCCATACTGGTCTATGATCCGCTCAAACTCCTGCCCCACCACTGCGGCGATGTCATACACGTCCATCACCGTGAGGTCAGCCACATTTTTCTCCAGGGCCGACCCGAAGTCCTCCATGTCGAGATATTTTGTCCCTCCCCGGTTTCCTATTATGTTCCCTTCGCCGCAACAAACTTCCTCCCCCGTGAAGAACAAGCCTGCTAAGTTACGCTTTATGTCCTCAGCTTGATAAGCGGTGTCCAGAGACTCATTAAAGCAGCATATAACACTGGAACTATTGCGTATCCATCACTAGCGGCTCAGTCCAGCCTTCCGTTTGATTTTTTTGAGATACATATCGCCTAAGTCCCATCGCTGTCCTACCGGAGCTGCGGTGCCCCTGTAAGCTAGCAGCTACCACTGTCAACCACTACAAAAGTAAACTTCACAATTTCGACAGCACGTTTCAAAATAAAACCCGCACGGAGAAAGATATTCCAACCTCTTCTCATATATTCATAATTGAGATGTTTTAACTAATGCAAAGCAAAGCAATGTGCTTTTTAACAAATAAAAACAAGATTCCAAAACGTTATTTTTAAGTAAAGATGGAAAAACCATTTAATTCCATTCTTATACAACGAAAAGTAAAGGCTCATTCGAGTAACATTAGAAGCACACTTATCGACTCCTGTATATCAAAATAAGCCCTTCCAAAATTAAATAAAGCGTTCAGCTGAACACGAAGAAACACCTGCTATGACTTTATGTTCAAAACATCTATTTGTGGTGCTGAAGAAAGATCAACAGAATTTTAACAAGGGCCGAGTCATCCTTTCAGGTAATACCACTTTGTACCGCAAGACATTGCAGTGAATCAATTCCATCTTTATCTAACCAGGCGAAGCCTTAAGAACATCTTATTTAAAATGGTGGCCTGGTAAAAGGGGAAGTATCTTGAGGGAGTGTGGGTAAGGCTAAAATGAAATATGAAACACTGAAAGCACCTACCTTTGAAAATTTCAACATACCCCGAAGTAAAACGTGGTGAAACGTTGATATATTTTGCATCACCATGTCACTAGTAATGCCATCACTTTTTGCATGTGCTGTTCATGAGGGCCCATGACCTACTGTATCCACTGCTGTTCCTATGGAGATCAATAGTCTTATCTCAATGGACAAAACAATAATTTAACAGTGCAGCAGGTTTATACAGAGTACCAGTTGTGATTACACTGTTGCCTTGTACCGTTTATTAGTGCTTTTATTTTGAATATGATGAAGTCGAACGCCGGTTGCCTTTCCCTAACTTTACTTCCTGTTTGGTCCCTGCGTGAATCACAGTGGCTACTTCCATAGTGGTGAGGTTGCAGTTTGTATTGCGCATGACTGAAATAAGAGACGGACGAGGTCGCTGTGTGGATGTATTACAGCATGAAGAGACGATTAACGCCTAAAAACAACGCATCACTCTTCAACTAAACCGAATGAAGTGTGTTTTATGGGGGAAGGTGTGTGTGTAATCCAAGTCTACGTAGAGTCTTTGAACATTTAATGAATCACTGATAACAGAAATAACAGAACTGCATTCATGATTCACTGATGTAATATTATATGAATTGTAACACTGGGTTATAATAACAATAATAGGAACAATGATATATAAAGGAATATTTCTAACTGTTAACAAAGAAGGAAAGAGAAGTTTAGGGCTTTGAGAATTTTACTGTTCATAAACCAACAATCTAAACATTTAGATTTGTAAATTTTCTGTCAACAAATCTTTTGACAAATCGTCCCAGCTTTACTTTACACCTGACACTCATACTGAAGTCAGTAAGATGTATATATGAAGATCTTGCTGTGAGGCAACAGTGCTAACCACCGTGCTGCCCATTTCTACAAATAAAACATTTTTACTCAGCTGTGCAATGTAGTTTGTAGTTTTTCAGCGTAAGTGTTTGAAAAGAAGAATAGCTGTCTGTGGGGGAGCTGAAATTAGCTGAGGCTAAGAAGGATATGTGTTGTGCGGAAAGAGTTAGAGAACTGGATTAACTCTGTTACTTGAGTGCTTGAGTGGCTGAGGACCAGGAAGGGTCATTGTGCAGGTAGGGAAGTTTCTGGAAAGTCTTTCACCTTATAGGTGATAGATTCTGGTGGTAAGCAGCTGATGGTGAACTCAGATTTCCTCAGAGCAGCATGAGGAGAACAGGAGAGGTTTTGCATGGCTTGGCACAGACTGGCAACAAGGTAACAAAGTTAGTCAATGACAAGCAGAGACATAGCAAAGCCAATCTGGCAGAGATCTGCTACACCATCCAGTCCCCAGGTGTGAGAAGGACAATCTGAGCAGAAGAACTCCGCCCACAGGCGAACCCACAGAGCCCACTTCCACCTAGAACTCAAAGCGACTTTTACAAAGTGAGAGAGGAACAGAAAATAAACACAAAAACAAACCATGACAACTATGTTGAGAAATGAGGGTTGAAATGTGGGGAGAGTTCAAAATGTGGATTTCTGAGAAATATAAGAGCAGGTTATCACTAGCTGGCTACCCTAATGCTAAGATCCTCAGAAGTGAAAAATGACCATTCTGTGTTTATGTAAAAAAGTTTAAGCCCAATAGCAAAAACTGTGACTAACAAAGAAAGGATAAAGCTGAAGCATATGGAAGAGAGAAAAATTAAAAATGAATAACATGCATTAATGCATGGTGAAGATGAGCTCGGTGAATCATGGGAAGTCCAAGGTTAATCAAAAATGGAAGTTTTAAGCCACGTGACTGTTTAAAAAAAAAATCACATTCTTTAAAAACAGAGGAATGCCACTTTCAGGAAGTCAAACGTCTTTCTTTTTTTCTTTTTCTTTTTTTTAAGCAGAGCCAGAGGATCTGTAGAAAAACTGATGAGATAATCAGGCTTTCAAATATCTTAAATGTAATAAAGAAAGCACAGTCAAAAGACAAACAGCACCTTAACAAGAGAAACAAAAACAGATACACAAACATAGCATCTTCTTGTGTGAGTGTGATAATGAGGGTGAGAAGCTATAATAATGAATCCTCTTCCTTGCACAGAAGAGGCCTAGCCATCCTGGATCACAACTTCCAAGGAAGTGGGTCGACAACTACACCAGATCATGTGGCCATAAGCCCTTGAAACACCAAGTACTCACATCCCCAAGGAGGCAGCAACGGCCAGTGGGAGCAGTAGGAGGAGCAACCCTTCATCCTCTATGACTATGTTGTACTGAAGTTGAGGCACAGCAACCCCAGACATATAGACATATACTGGCCACATACACACCAGACATACAGACACAACAATGCACAAATATACACATCCATCCATGTTGATGTGTGTATGAACAGAGGGTGGGTGCTGGGATGTAAAAATTGAGAAGGCGAGAAAGGAGAGTAAGCTCCAACTGGCTCAGTAGGTACCTCAATTCCCCATACTACCCTGCCACGCAGTGGGAATAAGTGGGCCTACTGCAACCACATCCCAGAGCACCCCAACATCCAAGGCCAGCAAAAACGAGATAAGGGTCTCTTTTACAGAGTGAGGGAGGGTGGCTAAAGTCAAGAGATGTTCATTGGGTGGAAACGTACTGCTTTGGCGACAAATTTGATATGCATCTAGATAGAAAATGTTGAGTCCAGAACGACACCCAGGTGGCAAATTTCTGGGCAAGCCAGATGGTGCAACTGTCTACATCAATGAATAGTCTAATCTTCCAGATTGGGGCCATGGGAGCTGCAACCAAGAGCTGTTTTATTACTGCTGAGCTTGAGTAAGTTAATATGTCTGACTCTGTCTAAACAGATTTTGGCAGTGTTCTCAACAACAGCATTCACATAGCATCTGGGAGTTCATAAGCAGGTGTTAGCACCTGTTGGTGCGCCTTAGTATCAGTGGCAGCAGACACTTGGCCCTCAGCATCTGCTACCACTCTTTTCCTTGGTAGGAGGGGTTTAGGTGACTAGGTGACTAGATGCTTTATAGCATAAATTGGTCCAACAGATGAATATGAGTGAGACTGTTCATGTTTGATAGACACCATAGCTGAGAATGTTTAATTTCTGTGGTAGGAGTACAAGCATAAGATGTGGTTGCAGGTGAGGGAATAAGTGTTAAAGCTTCCTGTGAACATTCCCACTTTCAATACAACTTCCAAAGCCTGAAGCTGTAGATAAAAACCAGCAACAAGGAGTTACATTGCTGGCTCACCAGTGCTAGGGAATGCCTCTGATACCAGCCTTGTAAGTTCTGCAGCATATACTCCTCCTGGTAGGATATGCCTGGATAACGGAGCCTTCGTGGTGGAAGCTGTTTTGCCACCAAACATTTTTGAAGGTTGTTAATGTCTGACATTCATCCAGTGCTGTTGTCGTTAATGTGATCCATTCACAAAATGGTTAAAATATTGTGAATAGAAAACCTAAAGAAAACTGAACAATACAACTTTATTTCAGACAATTTTCTCATCTTTAATATAGCCATCAGTGTTATAATTCAAATATTACCATTTAATTTCCAAATTTAGAGCACAAAGAAATGTTGATTTGAAATTCCTCTAACACAACATTTTCAGGAGCCTTAACAAGTGATACATGTAGAGGTAAAAGTCAGTGTTTCCAAAATGTGAAAGCATATTTTTTTTCCTCTAGTGAGTGATTAGCTTAAATCTTTAAGTCAGATTCTTCTTCAGTCAGCTTCAAGATTCTCCTGTTCCATGTTCACCCCGTTTGAACTGCCAATAGAAGAAAAACAGGACTCATGTAAACACCACCTACTCCAATTATTCTTGGGATAAGATGATTATAAAACTTTAACAAGAGAAGCACTCACCGCATTCTTCAGCAAGTTCCCAGATTTGGTAAAGATATTTGGTTTTTTTAGGCTTAGTTTGGTGTGTTGCTCTGTGCTGTTATGTGAGGCAGCCTGGTTCTGTTTAGGCTGAGCAGGACTGGATGTGGGTTGTGAGGGTTGTGACAATGAATAAGAGTGAGGATTTAAGTTACTTTGGTTTGGAGTGTAGGGCTGAGATGGTGTGAAAAGCTGAGGCGGGATATAGGGCTGGTAAGGCGTGTAGGTTTGAGAAGGTGTGTAGGTTTGAGAAGGTGTGTAGGTTTGAGAAGGTGTGTAGGTTTGAGAAGGTGTGTAGGTTTGAGAAGGTGTGTAGGTTTGAGAAGGTGTGTAGGTTTGAGAAGGTGTATAAGACTGTGGCAGAGAGGAGGACTGTGTTTGATTCTGTGCCAAGGGATTTGACTGTGAAAAACCTGGGGTGTTTGAATAAGGTTGTGTCTGTGCAAAGGACTGGGGCACTGCAGTGGAGTCAAGCAGAGTAGGTGGTGGCGGTGGTGGGAAGCTATCAACTCCATCCCCTCCATCCCCTGACACACCAAGCTCATAGTGCCTCTTCCTCAGTTCCCCCAAGCGTACTCGCTCCTGTTCCAGCTGGCTCTCCAGCTGCAGCACCTTAACCTGAAAGATTCAAAGAGCACGATCTGACAATGGCTTCCAGATGTCTAAAAACCCAATGACCCAGTCAGTTAAGATCCAGTCTAAGATCCAAAACTGTCATTGCATGTTTTTAACTACATTGATTTCACATAGTCACAATACTGTTTCTTTAAAAGGTGGCTCAACTTGTCTTATACATGATCCAGAACAACAAGCAAGTTGCACATAAGGACAAACAATTAAACAATCCATTCAGAGACATGTTAGTCTGACCTGAGCTTCCATTTCTTCTTTTTTAAGCTTGATCAGAGACATGCCGGAGAAGTCCATCAAGCCTGTAAAGGCAACAATATCAGTTGGAGTGTCAAAGCTGCATCATGCAAGAGGTGAATCACAGAATAATCAGCCAATTTCATGGTTACTTTAAGCATTTAAACATTTTGATTAGTCTGTTTGATTTTATGCTCAACTGCTGCTGATCAAACTGACTAATGAGGTAGATGAACAAAAAACCCTCGCAAGCCTTAAAGTTGTATGCTAGCTCAGCTATGCTATGCTCAGTGATAGACAGGTTGGCTCGCTGTTTGACACAGTTAAGTATTAAGTAGCAGAAAGTGTCAGAAATAAGAGGCCAAAAAAAGGGCTAAAGTAAGTGTTAAACTTACACTCACCAAGTTGTATAGATTTATTGTTTGCTTACATGTATGCTGCCATTTTTAGACAAAACTATGCTGTTATCATAAAGTGTTACTAAAAATGTGAAGCATCAACTATTTGCTTGCAATATGAGCTTCTCCTCTCACCGTGGTCAGAGATCTGCTGCTGCCCATGTTTGGTGGAGGTGACGACCACAGCAGCCATGTCATTTACATGCCTTGAGGCCTGCTGCAGCGTATTCAGCTTCTTGTTGTTGCGGTCAGCTTTTACCTGGAATGAGTAGCAGTACTTACGTTTGTCTTCCATAAGGACAGTTTTTCACTATGTGGTGCATGTATGGGCACAGAGCAGGCACATTTCAAAGGATGTAACTGGGTGACCATGCTGGCTGAGGTGGTTCTAAGTACTTACACAAAGTCACAGAGCTGTATGCATGTTTTGTCTTTGTTCTAGGTTTTAATGTAATAAAGGCTATTTCTACCTCTTTGAGACTCAGTCACTGAAGTGAAGTTTCCCTTTAAACCTGAAAGGCTTAAAAGGGAAACTTCACTTCATAAACATGTCTTTTGGTTTTATTGAGAAATCAAATTTGGAAAGTAACTGGCAACTTCCACTGTCACATAAAAGCAAAAAGGCTAAGAAGAATTCAATTCCACCCAAAATGTAGCAAAGCAACTATCATCAATGTGCAACTGTGCAATTTTCACGGGACAGTAGTGAATCCGTTTCATTCCTTAGTGTACTTGCTTGGGGGGAAAAAAAAAAACAAAAAAAACAAAAAACAAACATCAAACAAACCACTTCATATTTGTATTTATAGAAAACAGATAGAAAGGCAATTCTACATTTTAGTAGCTTCACCATAATGCAAAAACAGCTTCCTGTTCATTCAGCTATAAAGATTGTCATTACTGAGTGTTCTTCTCAATTTTGAGGAACGCATCTGTGTGTATAATAATTTCAGAGAAAACCTGTAGCTATAAGGTACTTGAGGATGGTTTGGACAGAGTTAAAGATGTAGTGGAGAGTGACCTATTGACCTCCAAACATCCATCTGAAGGTGTAAAAAGAACTGTTATTAAACATTGGCATATTTAACCTAGTAACTTAAAATAGCCTTTAATAGATCTCTTTTGTTAAGAAATTTGCTAAGAACCAGAGAGATATATGAATCAGGGTGGAACACCAAGGAATGCTGTGGATAAGCAGATACTTTTTTCCTTTCTTTTCATGCTTTGTATGATGTTCCTTCACTTGAATGTAGAGCATTGCACACATTCTTTTATCACCTTTATGTTCTATGTTTCTAACATTGCGCTTAATGACACTGTGTTGTCGATTGGCATTTGGAGCCCATTTGGCATATATGTATGCCACTATCAGCTGCTTTAACTTGCACTGACAACAGTTTATTGCTGATACATGTCCAATTCTTTTTGCCCTTTGATAAATACAGTGAAGTACAGGGCTGTGATAAGTATTTGCCCCGTCCCAATTTCTTATTTTCTGATTATTTCCCAGGTTTCAGGTCAAATACATTTTAATATTAGACAACAATAATCCAAGTAAATACAAAATGGAGTTTTTAAATGGTGATTTAGCTTATTAAGGGAAAAGGCTACTCAAACCCATCTCGCCCATCTACGTGAAAAGTAATTGCCTCCTAAACTTTTTAACTGGTTGTCCCATCCTTGGAAGCAGGAACTACAATTGTTTGTTTGTTGTCAAGTGTTTGTTCACCTGATAGTTTAACCCACATTTCCGTGGAGACATTTTAGCCCACTCCTCTTGTTTTAGCCACACTGGAGAGTTTTTGTGCGTGAACATCATGTTTACAATCATGCCAAAGGAACTCGGTTGTATTTAAATTCTGATAATCCATGTTTCTCCTTCAGTGGATCATATGATCCAGCTCACTTTTGTTGTTTGTTAAAAAACAAAAAAACAAAAAACAAAACTGGATAGCCCAGGGGTGGGCAATCTCAGTCCACGAGGGCCGGTGTCCCTGCAGGTTTTAGATGTGTCCTCGAACCAACACAGCTGATTTAAATGGCTAAATTAGCTCCTCAACATGTCCTGAAGTTCTCCAGAGGCCTGGTAACGAACTAATCATGTGATTCAGGTGTGTTGACCCAAGGTGAGATCTAAAACCTGCAGGGACACCAGCCCTCGTGGACTGAGATTGCCCACCCCTGGGATAGCCTCACTCTTGTCCAGGTACAGACCAAATATAGGTTATCAGTACTTTAACTGTGATGCAGGTGGCGCCAAAATTTAGACAAAAGAAAAAATCCGTAATTAATTATATTAAAGTTTGATAGTAACAGCTAGTAACTTATAGTCCACAAATATGTTATTATATCAGTATCAATAAATTCATTATTTTATCCACGACCATGTTTACCACACCTACTTTGACCTGACATGTATGCAACAATTCAAGTTGAAAATACTGAGAAGTTTTTCTAATATTGAAGAGGCTAATTCATATATAACTGAAGTAACTGTACTCTGCTCTATAAAAACATCTTAGAAACATGGTGTCTATCTAGATTCTTAGTCTGGATGGCATTACTGTGGCCTTCAGTGACTAAATCTTGGAGTCATTTTTGACCTGGATATATCCTTCAAAATGCATATTAAACAAATATGTAGAAGCAGTTCATGCATTTATTACTTACAGGTTGGACTACTGTAATTCATTATTATCAGGTTGTTCTAAAAACTCCCAGAAAAGCCTTCAGTTGAGAAAAGAGAAAACTGACAGGGACTAGAAAGAGGGAACATATTTCTGCCATTTTGGCTTCTCTTCATTGGCTCCCTGTTAAATCCAGATTTGAGAGCTTCACTCTCATACTGCTGGTATTCCTGTGGTTCCTTGGACATTTAAAAGTAGAAGGGGAGGTAAATCCTTCAGCTTTCAGGCCCCTCTTCTGTGGAACCAGCTCCTTTGATCAATTTGATCTCAGTAAATCACACGATAGGGTGGGACTAGGTTTCACAGTGGATTCACCTAAAACCTTGGCTGATTGCGACCCACACCCATTTTCACTCATTGGCTGATGTGATTAGGTAGAGGATCAACAGGGGGTCCGTGACCCTCTTGGGGACACTCCCATAGGGCTTAAAATCAGGGACTCCACCAACTGCTCTTAGAACTTACAAAGCTTCTCGGACAGGAGGTGAAACGTCTTCAAGGAAACTTTAAGAAGTCCAGACGCTTTTCTTTCCAAGCTCCTTAGAGTACAATGATCTGGTGTTAGCAGACACTTGGGTTTATGTGACTAGATGCTTTATAGCATAAATTAGTCCAACAGATGAATATGAGTGAGACTGTTCATGTTTGATAGACACCATAGCTGAGAATGTTTAATTTCTGTGGTAGGAGTACAAGCATAAGATGTGGTTGCAGGTGAGGGAATAAGTTAAAGCTTCCTGTGCACATTCCCACTTTCAATACAACTTCCAGAGCTTGAAGCAGTAGATAAAAACCAGCAACAAGGAGTTACATTGCTGGTTCATCAGTGTTAGGGAATGCCTCTGATACCAGCCTTATAGGTTCTGCAGCATATACTCCTCCTGGATGACCTTCACACACATTAGGCTTAAATGACTTTTTCAAATAGGTCCAGCTAGATTTGGATAATTTTTCCCCCTTAATAAAATCATTATTTAAAACTGGATTTTGTATTCATTTGGTTTATCTTTACCCAATATTAACATTTGTTTGATAAACTGAAACATGTAATTGTGAAAATATGCAAAAACATAAGAAATCAGGCAGAGGGCAAATACGTTTTCACAGTATTGTTAATTTAACAGAGGAGTGCTGGTACCGTTTGTTTGTTTTTTTTATTCCACATTTCTTCAAGGTTCGAGAGCCTGAACATGACTTTGTATGTTGATACCTAACAAACCAACATGAATATGTTTGACATGAGTTTGTACCTTGGAAGCAGCAACTAGCTGAGCAGTGCTTGCAGCAATCTCATGTGAACAGGCAATGAGCTCCTCATATGTGCCTTTTTCACCCACAACCCGGTCAGCTGAGTCCCTAAACATGAAAGTAAACCATCCATTTACAGTTTTATTTATTATTTACAAATTTTATTGTTCAGAACATCAATCAGTAAGTGGGTTTTGATAAATTTCTGAACTTACAGCAGCTGTGTGGCCCCCCAGCCCACAGCTTTGGAAGCAGAGATGAGTCCTTCGGTCCAGCGAGAGTTTTTGGCATAGAATTCAGTAACAGTTGCTGCACCCTGACAGCACAAATGGAACAAATGGGTCACTCGATAAAACACCAACTGCAGATTCTGCTTCTTGCTCATTGCCAAAATTTAGCAAAATGCTAAAACACTGGATATATTGAAATTTATAGGTAAGACTGTTAGTGGTTTGTTCAACGGGTTTGTTCAAATGGTATCACACTGAAGAAGATAACTGGAGCCTCTCTTCCCTCCATCACAGACACTATTTGCACCCGCTCAGCATTGTGGAAGACTCCACGCACCCCTCACACACACTCTGCTGCCTTTTGGCAAGAGGTACCAGAGCATTCAGGGCCTCACTGCCAGACTGCGAAACAGTTTCTGGACTGACTGACACACACACACACACACACACACACACACACACACACACACACACACACACACCTTCATACATGTCACTACCAAGCCCCCCTCCCTCCCTCCCTCACACACTCACACAAATAATTTTGCTCTAGAGCTTTTAGCTCTAAAAAGGCCACTTTTACATGTTAATGTGAAGAGGAATAAGCTTCTTGATAATCATGATTTTTCCCACATCTTTTCCATTCTGCATCGTGTTTGATGAATAAAAAGACTGAGAATATCTGAGCTTGTCCTGCAATTTCATCTTTAGAGTGACACCAACTTACCCTTCCTCCTTCCACAATGTCTTTCTGTAGGTCAGTAGCAGCAGTCACCAGCATGTGAACAGCCTGGAGAGAAGAGAGGGCACCACAGTAAATACAGGAAACAAGAGTTAACTAAAGTTCACAAAATTATTTGAATATTGCCCACTTTCTTACCTTCATCAGGTCTGAGCAGGATCCCAGGATACTGTGATGAAGCAAACACACAGATTGTAAGTAAGAGAGGAGGAAAATAACCTACACAGAAATAAATAATTTTATGATGATTCTTTAGGATTTTTCTTACTTCTGATTGACCTCCAGTTTGACACCAGTATTGTCTTTCTTTGCCTGACTCAGTATTTCCTGTGGAAAAAAAAAAAAAGAACAGATGTCTATGTGAGATAAATGATAGAAATATAATTCAGAGAATAGTAGCTTTGCGTAGAAAGGTCATAGTAGAGAATGCTTATTTTTGATATATCAAAAATGTTGTCCTTACATCCATTCGCAAGACAGCCTCTTCAATGGCAGTAGATGTGGCGAGCATCTCTTTGTCCACCATGCTTCCTAGTTCTTCTTTTAGCACATCATGCCCTTTTGGACGCAAATCCTAAACAAGAGTCACACAGTTACAGCAAACATGAGAGTCTCAGTAGCGAGTATTGAGAGGTCAAGTTCAGGATCTTTGGAAACCTGCAAAAAAGTTGGCACTTTTCTTGCCATTATCTCAATAACATAGAAACATGGTCATGGAGGGAGCGGTTCACTGCTGCTGCCCCACCCCCCCCCTCCATGTCAGGGGCAGGGCACTGCCTGTCTCCTCTGGGACTCCCACCCCTGGGCTGTGGGAGCCCCATCTAAGGCCTCCCTCCTTCTCCTGCTGGGATGTGTGCGCAGATATCGCTGGGTTGTGAATGGCCCGGTTATCCCACATCCACATCTGCCTCTATCTGCCTCTGGCTCCATTGGGGGCGTTATTGCGGCTTCCCACCCTCATTTTCAATTTTACACATACACACTTGACAATTTCTCTCTCTCACACTCATACATACACACAATACTGTCTTGTTAATTGGTTAAATATAAATTCAGTCCCACCTGTCCTACCGCGAGGATGCGTTGAACAGTATAGCGTATTGCAGACGGGTCTGCTCGCTGTAAACTCGCCTGAATCTTCAAATCCTTCAAGAACTGAAGGCAGTGATTGGCACAGTCCCGACAGCTGTCAGTCAGATCTGTATGAGTCCAACACACAGCACTTAACTTTCTGTGTAGAAAATATTTAGCAAGTGTTACGACAGTTACAACAACTATGTACGTTTCTTACAGTTCGCCTGGTCGACAGGGGCTGAGTGAGATGTTGCCGATCCGTTAACAATTGTGTCAGCAGCAAGGTGGGAAAACTGTGTGACTGCTCTTAGCAAACCACTGGCATCTACGACAGAACAGAGAAGGATTAAACAAACTAATCAGTTGATGTACGTGACTTGAACTGAACACACCCACAATTCCCAACGTACCATTACTGTTTCCCAGATAGGCCAAGTGGCTCTGTTGCATTTTGTCAATAGAATTCAGGGTGATTTCTGCTCGGTTCACCAAATAATCTGTCAAATACAAAGAACTGATCAAAAACAAGCAGTATGGAAAAGCAAAATGGCAAGTTAAGGTCTGAGGATTAAAGATTTTTGGTTACCATGTTAATTTATTGTATAAAGTTTTGTGTAGCAGTGCTGAAGTAACAACTTATAGTTTTCCATAATGATGAATCCTTAAATGTGTGTGTAGACTGAATCTTTATTTTCAGTGCAGGGTTTTTTTTGCCATGTCTTTCCATATCATAATGTGCATATCTGCTTTTGCCTCCATTAAAATCTGTGTTGAAGATTGCTGTTGCTATTGAATGCAGTGTGAGTTATATGAAGAAGTTCAGTCATCTCTGAAATTTAAAAGGCATCAGCCATGTCTTTACTTTCTTCGTGTGTGTCCTCATTAGAATATGAAACAGATGAACCAATGTCAATATTTATTAACATCTTAGAAAAGAGGTTTGCTGATTTTATTCAGTTTTTTTTATTTTGTTTTTGTATTAAAATGCATATTCTATGGCTTTTCTTTGGTTACATAAAGTACTGTACACTTTTCAAACACATGGGCAACTGAATGCAAATAAATAAAAGCTTCCGTCCTTAAAATATTTTTTAAAAAGTCTGTTTAAAGGGATTTTCTTTGAGGAGGGAAAATAATAGTGATTTTACCAGGAGAGCTGATGCAGCGGACGTGTATAGGGTCATCCAGTTTGGCCACAGCGTCCAGTATGATGCCCTCAGCTTCCACCACTGCACACTGTAGCAGACAAAACTGCTCCTCCTGCAGCTTCTGGGCTAGCTGACTTTCACGAGAAGCCTGATTTATCACACACACATACACACAAAGTTAATAATTAGTCAGTTATAAAGTCCTAAAATAGAGTGACAAACAGAAAACTGGACCTGTTGCTGTAACTGGGCATGTAAGCCTCCCAGTTCCATGCTGCTCCTCTGCCTCTCCTGCTCTAGGGAGGACTGTTGAAGATGAGTTTGTTGTCTGAGGGTTTTCAGCTCAGCTTCCTGTTCCCGCATCATACGCAGCAACCCCTCCTTTTCCACCTGCAGCCCTGCCAGTGTGTTGTTTAGCTGGGTACCACTCTGAGAAACACATTTAAAAAAAGTTTTTCATTCACAAATAAGTCTTATCTTATAATCTTCAAGGCTTGTAGAAGCAAGAAAATAAGTTTACAGCATCCACAAGTTTTGTTCTAAATGTTCGGACCATTTCTTTGCTTTGCAGGATGTTGTTTGCTTGTGTCAGTTCTGCTCGTGTGGATTCCAAATCTCGCTTGAGCCTGTCAATCTCTAACTTCTGCGCTGCATTTATGGCAAGCTACAGGAAACACAGAAGACACACAAAAGCAGACAGAATTATATTATACAACAAGTTTAGGGGCACTTTTGTGGCAATTATAAATGCTTCCAGTACAGCAAAGAAAAACACAATCATCAATCAGGTAAATAAAGTAAAAGTAAACACAAGACAGAGCTGTGTTTGATAAGGAAGTATAAAGAAAGATGGGCCTAAGTGGTTCAAGGCTGAACAACCAATATCATGACCGAGGTCAGGCAGTCCTTTTACACGCAGTGTTACAGATGTTGTACAGAGGCTTTAAGAGGGAGACAATATGTGTAATAGAAATCTGGTTCTGAGGCTTTTAATCTTAGCTTTAAAAGTCTGATAGTGTTACAGGACTGTCATGCCAAGTTAATGGAGCGCTCAACTAGTTTGGAAAGTTCATTTAAAGATCACTAACATGGCTTGATACCTGGATATTTATAGCTCTAAGGAGAGGTTAAATCTGGAGTGATATTTGAACATGTCTTAAACAGAACTACTGAGCCAATTCAATTTTATTGTATTTATATAGCGCCAAATCACAATAAAAGTTGCCTAAAGGTGCTTTGCACTGTAATGTAAAGACCCTACAATAATACAGAGAAAACACATAAGCAAAGCGTTACAGATATCAAAATACCAAAGTGTGGACATTTTTTGTAATGCTTGAAGACAAAATCTTTCCATTCATCCTCTGCTATTTATTCAATTCAGTGTTGTGGTTGGGTACCTAAGCTAGCTGTCACAGGGCAAGAGGAGGGATAAACCCTGAATACGTTGGCAGTCTATTCCTGAGCTAATACATTTTTGATATATTAATATCTTTAGCCCTGTGAAAGACAATGTTGTATTTCACTCTGGACCTTTTAGTGATGCGTGTTTCAGACCTGCTGCTGTAGCTGAGCTCTCAGATCCTCCAGCTCTCGGTTGGTCCTGTCTCTTTCCAAGTCCAGGGAGCTCTGCTGTAGTTGTGCCTGTTGTCTCAGAGTGGTAAGCTCTGCATCTTTTTCTCTTGCAGAGCGTAGCAGCACTTCCCGCTCAGCCTGCAGAGCTGTCAAGCTGCTGCTCACCTGAGATCCCTCCTAAAGAAACACAAAGACATCTTGAGAACTCATACTCATATGAGAACTCAATGCCCAATGTGTTTTTGCCATTCGTTATCAGGCACCAAGATGCTTACAACACTCTAGAGCCTATCCCAGGTACTATAGGGTGAGTCTGAGAAGTATGTGAGGATGGGACATATGCGAAGACAGACAGTAGTTAGGTGTGTGGTAGATGTTAAAGATGGGTTCAAGATGGAGGCAAGATTACATGAGGGATTGGCTCTGAGCCCCTTATTGTTTGCAATGGTGATGGACAAGGTTAACAGATGAGGTCAAGCAGGAGTAAAAGTGAAGCTGCAAGGAGCAATAGTGATGGTAGATGATTTTTTTTATAACTGGGGTCAACAATTCACATAAACAGACAAGCACAAGAGAGGGGAAGAAGAGACTGCAGGCAGGGTGGAGACAAATGTCAGGGACAATTAGTGACAGCAGGATAGCAAAAGTCAGGAGGACAAGCTAGAGGTAGAAAAGTTAAAGATGTTACGTTTTTCATTAGGGGTAAAGAGGACGGACAGGATTAGATTTAGTATATCAGAGAAATGAGTACATTGAGGTCGACCATTATGAAGACAAAGTTAGGGAGGCAAGGCTGAGATGGTTTGGATATATGCAAAGGAGGGCTAGAAGCTATATTGGAGAAAGGTTGTTAAATTTAGAGCTGCCAGGCAGGAGGAAAAGAGGAAGGACCACTGCAAAGGATTCGTGGATGTAGTGAAGGAGGACATGCAGAGGGTTGGTGTGTCAGAGAAGGAGGCTTGGAACAGGTTAAGATGGAGGCAGATGGCCAGCTCTGGCAACCCCTGAAAGCAGCTCAAAGAACAACAAGGGTTTTCCCGAAAGTCTAAAAATAGATGTGTTCTGCCATGAAATCTGTGGTCATATTACAGTCTTACCTTCTCTTTACTCTCCAGAGTACTGCGCAAGGTGGCGAGCTCTGCTCTTTGCTCCAGCAGTTCTTGGTTCAGGCGGTCAACCTCCATCTGCTGCTGATTCATCTGATCAGGACGAAAAAAAAAGAAAAAGAAAGAAAGAAAAGATCAATAGTGACAACAGCTTTTGTTCATCAACACAAAACTATGTCTGATGCAGGTCTTACCACATTGCTTTTCTCCCGTCGTAGATTTTCCAGCTCAGTTTCTAGATGATATTTAGCCCTCTGCAAATCATCATGCTCTTGTTTGGTGCTTGACAGAATCTTCACCGTTTCTGTATTCTGCACATGATTAAAATACATTCCATAATAACTAAGAAGGTAAAGGTACCTCAGCTTGCTACAAAAATGAGAAACACAGGAAAACAGCAGGATGGGGTCTGTAAGAAGGTAACAAAATTCACCTATCACCATCTCCAATTATCTCTATCATTAATTGAGCTGAACAATGTGGTTCAACGTTCTAATTTAAATTTTTAAAAGGCGGCGGCTAAGGAAGTTAAAAATAAACATCATAGAAACTGCAATTTACCTTCTTCATTAGGTCTGCATGGCTGCTAACCAGCTCTGCATGTCTCTCTTTAAGTTGAGTGAAACGAAGCTCTGCTGCTTGAGCTCTG